>NW_028318272.1:301250-602500 GCF_062004578.1 Staurois parvus | reverse complement strand
CAGTTCTCCATACTCCCTCAGTGCTTTCATTAAATTTGGAAGTGATGTTCTGGGGTTTCCAACATAAAACATCAAATCGTCCGCATAAGCCACTACCTTATGTTCTCTATCTCCTATCTTTATTCCTTTTATGTCTATGTTCTTCCTAATCACGGACAATAAGGGCTCCAATGATAGCACATATAACAATGGCGACAATGGACATCCCTGTCTTGTACCATTTGACATCTTAAATTACTCCGATCTTCCTCCATTTACCATTATGGTAGCGGTAGGCCCTCTATATAACTCTCCAATCCACCCTCTCATTCTATTTCCAATTCCTAACGCTTCCAGGGTATCCATCATAAAACCCCAACTCACCTTCTTCTTTCTTAAAGTTCTCATTAAATACTTTCCTAACCTATCTCCCCATCTATACCTTTCACATGTTATTTTATTAAAGACTCTTCTTTTTTCCTCCTCCATTACATTCTCTAATTCTTCTTTCTTCTTTATTAACAGCTGCATTATCTCCTTAGATCTTTCCCTTTTATGCACCTGTTCAAGATCATATATTTCATTTAATAATCTATCTTTTCTCTCCTTTCTTTTTTGTCCCCATTGCAATGAGTAGACCTCTGATGTAGGCTTTATGTGCTTCCCACACCGTTGCAACCGACACATCCTCTGTTTCATTCTCTTCAAAAAACCATTCAATTTCCCTCTCAATTCTTTGGCCAGTCTCTTCATCTATGAGAAGTGCCTCATTCAACCGCCATACATATCCTTCTCTCCCCTCTCTACCCCATCTTAACTTCATTGCAACTGGGGCATAATCCGACAGGGTGCTTCCTCCAATTTTTACTTCCTCCACCCACTCTATCATTCGATGTTCTACTAATATATAATCTAATCTAGAATAAGTCTCATGTACATGTGAAAAGAAAGTATAATCTCTCTCCTTCCTAATTCTCCAGATGTTCACCAGTTGACACTCATGCAACAGTTTCTTTAACATTCTCAAGGACTTGCTTTCCTTCCTCCTCACACAGGAATTAGTATCCATCCGCGGGTCCATACACATGTTAATTTTTATTTCCTCTTTTGGGGGATTCCTCCGGGTCCCTCTCTTTATCCTTTGTGCACCTCCTCCACAGGTGACCAGCAGGCAGGGCTCCCCTCCATTGGGCCGGTGTCTTCCGATTCCTTAGGACACCGGCTTTCAGCTTGCTGTTCTCCCTGACCCGGGACCATGTGGCCTGTCAGTGAGAGAGCCGGCGTCTCCCTATGACTAGGAAAGCCAGCCGGCTTCTCTTCCTCCCAGGACTCCCTTGCGGGAGGTCATGCATCCCCTGGACTCCCAGCAGCCCGCTGCCTCGGACGGGAGACTCTAGCCGTCCCACTGCCGCGGTCCCCGAAAGCTCTGTCCTCTCCACTTCTCAGGCGGGATCCCCCCTCTCACAGGTAGGGCTTAACTGGGCTCCTCGGCAGCATTGTTCTTGAGAACTTAGGGGTGAAGGTGGCTGTCCCATGGAGAGCGCTCACATCGCACTCTCCCCTGCCGCCAAGATCAGGCTCCTCCCCCTCCGGATGGCCTGTGTCATCTAACTGCACTTATGACCAAATGGTCCTCCCTTCCGCTGGCTTGGCTAGGCAGGATAGCTGTTGTGAAGATGTCGATCCTTCCCAAAATCCTT
This sequence comes from Staurois parvus, assembly GCF_062004578.1. NCBI lineage: Eukaryota > Metazoa > Chordata > Amphibia > Anura > Ranidae > Staurois > Staurois parvus. Next base: position 600,821 of record NW_028318272.1, on the reverse strand, counting down.
TACCTCTTCAGAGTTCTCCCTATCCCAGTACCCACCCACTACCTTCGTGTCTTACAGCGCTGCATTTCCTCCTATGTTTGGGGCAAAGTGCGCCCCTGTGTTCCTTGCTCTACTCTATACCGATCCAAACTCTATGGCGGTCTGGGCCTTCCTGAAATTAGCAAGTATTACCAAGCGGCGCATATAGCACAACTGCCAAAGTATCACGCTACCTACGAAACCCTGCAGTGGGTTATGCTTGAATCCATTGAGTGCGATCCCTTTTCTACAGCGAACCTTCTTTGGCTGAGACGCGTTGATCGCCGCACGATTGTGAATCCCATCACCTCACATTTCTTGTCCCTTTGGGATAAACTGAAGTCCCGCTATCTCTTACAATCACCCCATAATCCCCTACTTTCATACCTTCGAAATCCAGCCTTTCCCCCAGCCTGGTCCACAACACATGTCTTTACTCGCTGGTCTACGGCTGGTCTCACCCAGACCCGACACTTCATGTGCAGGAATACATTTAAATCCTTTGCCTTACTATGTGAGTCCCATAACCTCCCTGCCTCTGAGTTATTCAGGTATATGCAGCTGAAACATTTCTTTGCTCCGTACACAATGGCTGCTACCCCAGCACCTACATTGTCTCCTTTTGAGTGAGCGTGCCTCAGGGACCCCCATAGACGGGGCCTCATCTCCTATTTATATTCTCTTCATAACCCCAACTATCTCATCGTTACCCTCGTAAACAAAAAAATGCGAAGTGGATTTAGGACGGCAAATCGACCCTCCAGATTCATTTGGTCCAACACCAAAGAGTCGTCGCAGAATATTGTGGCCCTGGAGACAAACTACAAAGTCTTGACCCGCTGGTACTTAATCCCAGCTAGAATTGAGAAATTTACCCCTGATTACCCCTCAGCTTGTTTCAGGGGCTGTGTAGATCCGGGTACATTTTTTCATATTTGGTGGGAATGCCCAATCGTCCAAGCATTTTGGATGGAGGTTTTTAGAATACTATCCACACTCAGTGCCATAACCCTCCATCCAAGTCCATTAGTTGCGCTTCTCAACCTGCTACCACCAGACATCACAAAGGCGAATTTCAAACTCATTCTACAAGTCACCACCGCAGCCAAGCAGGTTCGATGATTCACGCAAAAATAGAAGCCACTATTTTAGATTCCATCCCTAAGTTCAAGAAGATTTGGAATCCTTGGGTAGAGCATTTCCTCCCATCCAATTTTGATAACTCCCTTCTTAATCCGTAGCCTATGTCTTTTGCTTTACTGGTACCATTCTTTACCAATACTGTGGATTTCTCCCTCCTCCCCCTACCGTGGAGCCGTATGCCCCTTTACATCCTCCCTCCCCTTCCCCCCCCCCTTCTTGTTAGGCCTCAATTGCCATTTGATAGTCACCTATGTTAGTGATGCCTGACCTTGTATTATTGGGTATCTTTACTGTGCAATTACTGTACACCTTCAATGACCCATATTCTTACTTACTATTTTGTATTGTTTCATGTTAAAACAAGAAAATATTTGAACAAGAAAATGCCAAACGGAGAGGTGCTGCCCTTCAAAGATCTGGAAATCTGAATACTGGTGAACAAAAACAGACAAGGGCGCACTCTCATCGTGCATTACCATGGAGATCCACGTATTTATTAAATGAAATAGATATATACTCACAAACCAATGAGAATTAAAAGCAGAAAGAGTCATCCACAATAACAGCGGATGCAATGCTGTACCCTTGATATGGATAAGCTGATGTGTTTCAGGAGATGAATTCCCTTCCTCAGATCTCCACGGTAATGCACCATGAGAGTGCGCCCTTGTCTGTTTTTGTTCATCAAGAAATTCGTGCTTTTGCAGCACCGCTTCAAAGTTCCACATTTTGTGCTCCCTCTGGGATAGTGGCAATAGGACAGGAATTTTACCCTTGTATCAGGGATTCAATAGGTTGGACACACAATAGTGGTTCATTTGTTTGATGAACTTAATCCCGAGGTCCATGCACATACGTTTGATCATAAAAGGCCTCATGCAATGCACATTGCCTGCTGAAGAGGTCCCAGAATCATCTGTGACACTTAGGACAGCACTGTCTTCAATAATCTTATCCCACCCACCCCAACACCTGGGGTTTGTAAGAGGCAAAATGCTCCCTTTGAAAGCTGCCCCATTTCCTCCTTTTCCTCACCTCCAGCATCCCAACCTTCCTCCTCTACTTTGCATTGCTTGTCATCCATCCGTTACCTCTGCTTGTCAGCAATGCAGACAGTCAGCAAAGAATTCTGCTGAATCTAAGACAGTAGCACATCCTACTCTTCCTTCCACTACTGCACCTCCAATGCCCAGAATATTAGGCAACAGAGTGTGTGCTCTAACAAGAACATGAGAGGGATTGTAGCACTAATTGCTGCACTGCCATGGCTCCAAATTTTAGTTGCCTCTTCAGAAGTTTTCAAAATGCTGCATGTGTCCTAAATGATTAGCCACTGACACAATGAAATTAACCCTAGCTTTCCAGAGCCTGTTCTAATACTTAATTATACAGGTATTGATTTATAGTACACTGCTGCTGGTGCAGCCTCTGCAGCAAGGCCAATATTGAGTTTCAGTACATGTTGTTTCACAGATGTAGTGGTTGGCAATCAGCTTCTGCTGGGATTGGATTTCTGCCAGGGATAGATATGAGCATCTGAAGCAGCTACAAACCCTTCTGAAGGACCTCCAAGACGTCAGGTATCATGTACCTGGTGATGGATTCCAATGGAGAGAGGGCTTCCCTTGAGGCTACGTTCCGGACTCCCCTGAGAGTGGGACAGCGGGAGTCAGGCCCAAAGTTGCACAGGTCAGAAGCACAGCTGGTGCACAGAGATAGGTCTGCAGACATGAGGCACCTGTGCGTGGTATGCAAGCCCTTCTTGGATTTAAAGGTTTACTGGGTAGTAGGTTCAAGACAAGGGCAGGTACCAGGTGGGAATCAGACCAGACGTAGTCAGATGGGATAGCCAAGGTCATACACAGAGGAGAGAGAGAGTATCCGTAAGCCGAGCCGAGTCGAGGTCAGATCAGGGGTAAAGCAGAGTAGACAGGTCCAGGAGCAAGCCGAGTCAGTAACAGGAAACCATGGGTCAAAATCACAGGTAACAGGAACAGGGCACGGGGAGCTAGAGATCATCCAGCAACTTAAGAAAGTGATGATCCTCATTATAAAGGCCGTCTGGCACCAAACTGAGGCTGACGTGTGCTTTTGCGGCCATGCAGAGTACTGGCAGAAATGCCAGATCTTCCAGAACCTCTGCCGTGGACAGGACACTGACAGTGCCCCCCCCCCTAAAGGGCAGCCTCCGGATGCCCACCTGGGCCATCTTTTCAGGATACTTGGTACAAAATTCTTTGAGAAGCCTGGGGGCATGTACATTGCCTTTTGATTCCCAGGAACTTTCTTCAGGTGGGTACCCCTTCCATCTGACCAGGTACTGGATTTGTCTTCCCCATCTGCTGCAGTCCAGAATTGCTTCAACCTCGTATTCCGTCTCCTCCCCAACTGTTATCAGCGGAGGAGGTGGTTCTACTCTCCCTAGAAGAGGATCAGGAACAGTTGGCTTAATTAGGGAGACGTGGAAAACTGGGTTGATCTTGTATGATTCCAGAAGGAACAGCTCAAACGCTACTGGATTGATATCCCTCTTGATCTTGAAAGGGCCAATGTACTTTGGACCCAACTTACGTGATGGGCATGGGAGTTTTAGCTTGGCAGTTGATAGCCAAACTTTGTCTCCAATCTTCATAGGAGGGCTTCCTCTCCGTTTCCTGTCATAGTGTTTCTTATAATCAGCCTGGGATTTCAGTATAGACTCTCGGAGGACTTTACAGTTGTTCTGTAGCATGGAGAGTCTGTCCTGTACCGAAGCTTCAGGAATGGTGTCAAGTATGAAGGAAGGGTGGAATCCATAATTGGCCCGAAATGGCGACTGGTTTGTAGCAGAATGGACTGAATTGTTGTAGGCAAATTCTGCCAATGGGAGTAGGGAATCCCAATCATCCTGAGAAAAAGCAGAGAAGCACCGTAAATATTGCTTCAAAGTCTGGTTCGTTCGCTCCATTTGCCCGTTACTCTGGGGATGGTAGGTGGACGATAAGCAGAGTTCCACCTTCAGGGCCTTGCAGAGGGCTCTCCAGAACCTGGACGTAAACTGCACCCCTCGGACTGAGATGATATTACTGGGCAGACCATGTAACTTGACAATCTCTTTGATGAAGGTTAGTGCAGTCTCTGGTGCAGATGGAGTACCCACCATTGGTAAAAAGTGGGCCATCTTGAATAGCCGATCCACTACTACCAGAATGGTAGTAAACCCCTTCAAGGGCGGCAAATCCACAATGAAGTCCATTGTGACCATCTCCCAGGGACGATCAGGAATGGGCAGGGGCCTCAGCAACCCCCAGGCCTTGGATTTGTCTCCCTTGTTCCGCAGAGACACTGAGCACGACTTCACATAAGCTCTACAGTCATGATTCAAGTTTGGCCACCAGAAGGATCGCTGGATTAGTTCCATTGTCTTATGGGCTCCAAAGTGTCCAGCCAGTTGATGGTCTGAAAACTTGAGACCTCACTTCTTGGGGTACAAAGATTTTATCCTTGTGCCAAAGAAGACCATCCTGCCTTCTAAGCGAATCTTGTTCGGGTTCATGACATAGTGCAGAGGCTTGCTTGATCGAAGACTTTAGGCTGGGTTGGATCAGCAAAAAATTTTGGGCCGACAAAATGGTGTTGGGGGGAGAAGGCTCCTCTGAGTCCAGGAACATGCGGGAAATGGCATCTGCCTTCCCGTTCTTGGATCCTGGGCGGTAGGTTATGTGGAAGTTAAACCTGGAGAAATATAAAGCCCATCTAGCCTGTCAAGGTCTTAGGCGCTTGGCGGACCTTAGATACTCCAGATTTTTATGATCTGTGAAAATCATAATTGGGTGGCTGGCTCCTTCCAAGAGATATCTCCATTCTTCGAAGGCTATCTTAATCACTAAAAGTTCCCTATCAACCACATTGTAGTTCCTTTCGGCTTGGCTCAGTTTTCTAGAACAAAAGGCTATTGGGTGAAGCAGAGCCTTTGGGCCCTGGCGCTGGGAGAGTACGGCTCCTGTAGCAACTTCAGATGCGTCCACCTCCAGGATGAAGGGGAGTGTTGGCTCTGGATGCTGTAACACAGGAGCGGAGGTGAACTGATCTTTTAATTGCTCAAACGCTTTTTGAGCTTCCTTGCTCCAGCAAAAACGTATATGCGGGCAGGTGAGTTGAGTAATAGGGGCAATGATTGTGGAAAAGCCCTTAGTAAATTTCCAATACAAGTTGGCAAAACCCACGAATCTTTGGACCCTTTTATGTCTGAAAGTGCAGGCCAATCCAGGATAGCATATACTTTCTGAGGGTCCATGGAGATCCTCATGGTGGAAATTATGAGCCCCAGGAACTGGATGGACTGCTTCTCAAACTCACACTTCTCCGCCTTGACGTACAAGCCATGCATCCTTAGAGTGTTTAGCACTTTCCTAACGTGATCACGATGGAGTTCTAGTGAGGTAGAGAAAATTAGGATATCGTCCAGGTAGACAATCACAAAAACGTCAAGGTACTCTCTAAAGATGTCGTTCACAAAGTGTTGAAACGTAGCAGGGGCATTACATAGCCCAAATGGCATCACTAGGTACTCAAAATGTCCGAAGCGCATTCTGAAGGCGGTCTTCCACTCATCGCCCTCTCTTATACAGACTAAATTGTAGGCCCCCCGAAAGTCCAATTTAGTGAACACTTGGGCTGTTCAAAATCTCTGAAACAACTCGGGCACCAGAGGAAGAGGATACCGGTTTTTAATGGTAATTTTATTAAGTTCCCTGTAGTCAATGCAAGGTCTGAGAGACCGATCCTTTTCTTCTTCAAAGAAAATACCGGCCCCGGCAGGAGAGAAAGAGGGGCAGATGAATCCTTTAGCGAGATTCTCATCTAGATAGTGCTGGAGGGCTTCCAGTTCAAGTTCGGACAATGGAAAAATTTGCCCAAATGGTATTTCTGCCCCTGGGAGTAACTCAATTGGGCAATAGTAAGACCGATGAGAAGGCAATGTGTCGGCCTTCTTCTTATCAAATACGTCAAAGAAGTCGTGGTAGGTAGAGGGAACTGATTGACTGGCCTCTGGTGGAGGTTGGACTGAGAGACATACAAAAGAATTGGTGAGAGCAGGAGCACCACAGTGTTGTAGACAATATTCTGAAGAAAAGATGATTTCCTTCTTGGGCCAATTGATCTGTGGGTTGTGGGCTTGCAACCAGGGTATTCCTAGGATGGCTGGAAACATGGGGGATCTGATCACGTCAAAACGAATAAACTCCTGATGGCCGGAGTCGGTGGTTGCAAGAATAGGAATGGTTTTCTGGGTAACAGGTCCAGAACTCGGAGTAGTGTCATCCGCAAGTAAAACGTCAAGTCTCTGTTTCTTAGGCAGAAGAGGGATGTGTAAGTCCTTGGCCAATTGGATGTCTAAGAAACAGCTACAAGCTCCCAAGTCAATGACTGCCCGCAACTTGACGTACCTTCCAGCTACCTGCAATGACATGGGGAGAATGACATGGGTGGTTAAAGTCCCAGATAGCTGAAGGTACGAAGGATGGGGCTGGCTGGACTTACTTGGTCGTACTGCACAGTTTTGCAGGAAGTGGCCTGTGGCCCCACAGTAAAGACAGGTTGCCTTGCTGTCTGCATAGCCTTTCTTCCGGAGTTAGGGCAGGTCGGAGAAGGCCGATTTGCATAGGTTCTACCTCCGAAGTGTTGATGGGTTGCAGAGCAAGGGCAGGAGCTGTTGGTCCTGGAACTTTTGGCAGAACCCAAGTGTGCCAAAAGGTCTGAGTAGGCTCCGCGCTTCTTTCCCGTAGACACCAATCCAACTGGGTAGCGAGCAGGTTAAGGTTCTCCAAGGAGGAGGGAGCTTCCTCCCTAGTTAACTCATCCTTGAGGGACTCGGACAGGCCTAGGCGGAACTGGTACTTCAATGCTGCATCATTCCAACCGGAGTCTGCAGACCATTTACGGAACTCCACTATGTAGTCCTCCACAGGCCGCCAACCTTGTAGTAGAGCATGGAGGACGGACTCAGCAGTGGAGGTCCTCTGGGGATCGTCGTAGAGGGCAGCCATGGTTTCAAAGAATTCACTCACTGAATGGAGTGCTGGGCTCTTTTGTTCAAGAAGACCATGTGCCCAAGACTGAGGTTCTTCAGACAAGAGGGCGATGATGAACCCGACCTTGACCACTTCCAGAGAAAAGGTCCTGGGTTGCAGAGCAAATTATAATTCACAGGCATTCTTGAAAGCTCTGAAATTACGTCGATCCCCGAGAAAATGTTCAGGAGTAGGAACTCTGGGTTCCGGAGGTGGCAACACTTTAGCAGGAGAGGTGGCAGGAGACTGACTGGCAGGTGCGGCTACTGGGTTGGAATTGGCGGAGGGATCCTGGTCCGTGGAAGAAAAGAGGGAGTGAAAATGCCCTTCTAGCTGGAAGTATCCTGGCTGTAGATCCTTCACTGCTTGGGTAAGTACAGTCATTTGTTGGCACAGGGCCTCTTGTGCGGAAGCTCCTCTCTCAGCCTCAGACATACTGGCTGTATGATACTATCACGTACCTGGTGATGGAGGCCAATGGAGAGAGGGTTTCCCTTGTGGCTACGTTCCGGACTCCCCTGAGGGTGGGACAGTGGGAGTCAGGCCCAAAGTTGCACAGGTCGCCTGTAGGAGTGCTGGTTGGTGGTCCACTCAGAAGCACAGCTGGTGCACGGAGATAGGTCTGCAGACAGGAGGCACCTGTGTGTGGTATGCAAGCCCTTCTGGGATTTAGAGGTTTACTGGGCAGTCGATTCAAGCCAAGGTCAGGTACCAGGTGGGCATCAGAGCAGACATAGTCAGATGGGCAAGCCAAGGTCATACACAGAGGAGCGAGAGAGTATCCGTAAGCCAAGCCGAGGTCAGATCAGGGGTAAAGCAGAGTAGGCAGGTCCAGGAAATCACTGGTCAAAATCACAGGAAACAGGAACAGGGCACAGGGAGCTAGAGATCATCCAGCAACTTGAGAAAGTGATGAGCCTCCTTATAAAGGCCATCTGGCACCACACTGAGGCTGATGTGTGCTTCTGCGGCCATGTCGTATTCCTCTTGTCAAGACGCTCCTGAACAACAAACAACGTCAGAAGCGTCTTACCTGGGCTAAAGAAAAACAGACCTGGTCTGTTGCTCAGTGGTCCAAAGTCCTCTTTTCTGATGAGAGCAACTCATTTGGAAACCAAGGACCCAGAGTATGGAGGAAGAATGGAGAGGCACACACTGCAAGATGCTTGAAGTTCAGTGTGAAGTTTCCACAGTCTGTGTTGATTTGGGGAGCCATGTCATATGCAGCCGTCTACCAGGAAATTTTAGAGCACTTCCTGCTTCCTTCCGCAGACGAGCTTTATGGGGATGCTGACTTCATTTTCCAGCAGGACTTGGCACCTGCCCACACTGCCAAAAGCACCAAAACCTGGTTCAATGACCGTGGGATTACTGTGCTTGATTGACCAGCAAACTCGCCTGACCTGAACCCCATAGAGAATCTATGGGGCATTGCCAAGAGAAAGATGAGACATGAGACCGAACAATGCAGAAGAGCTGAAGGCCGCTATTGAAGCATCCTGGTCTTCCATAACACCTCAGCAGTGCCACAGGCTGATAGCTTCCATGCCATGCCGCATTGAGGCAGTAATTGCTGCAAAAGGGGTCCAAACCAAGTACTGAGTACATATGCATGCTTATACTTTTCAGAGGTCCGATATTGTTCTATGTACAATCCTTGTTTTATTGATTGCATGTAATATTCTAATTTTCTGAGATTGTGGATTTGGGGTTTTCATGAGCTGTAAGCCATAATCATCACAATTATGACAAATCACAGCTTGAACTATCTTGCTTTGCATGTAATGAGTCTATCTCATATATTAGTTTCACCTTTTAAGTTGCAATACTGAAATAAATAAACTTTTGCACGGTATTCTAATTTTTTGAGTTTCACCTGTATATGGTCCTACCTAATAACCCAATGAAAAAAGCTTTGGCACAACTGAAATAATTGATTAAAAAAGGAAATAATAAGGGAATATTAAATAAAAAGGAGACAGGGTATTTAATTCCTGATAACCCAAAAATGGCTGTTATATAGTACATTCCAAAAATACACAAGAGAAAAGAAAAACCACCAGGGAGCCTGAGCAGTGAGCAGCATAAACTAAGCATTTAGCCGGATAGGTGAATACAATTTTTTCTCCAGAAAGTGGAGAAAGTGATAAAACAACCTGCCTATCTTAAAGACAGTGGTGATTTAATAAAAATATTGAAAGATCTGACTTGAAAGAATAACTTCATTCAGTTCACAATGGATGTTAATAGTCTATACACTAGTATTTAACAGGAAGATGGAATTGAAGCCGTAAGATGGGCAATAATACACTGAAGGGGCACCAGAAGAGGTTTGTCCTTGATTGCTTAAAATTGGCAATGAAGAACAGCAGGTACTATGCTCAAACAAAAGGCATAGCCATGGAAGAAAAATATGCTCTTGGAGTAGCCAATTTGGTAATGGCCAAGTGGGAATCAGAGGATATTTATAGAAATAAGAAGAGGGAATTGGCATTTTACAGGCGCTTCATAGATGATGTGATAGACATATGGAGAGGTAATGAGGAATCATTTAAAGGGTTCATAGAAGACATTAATAATAATAATAACAATAATAATAATATATATGGGTTAACATTTACATCTACATGGAGTCAGGAAAAAGTTGAATTTTTAGACCTGATTATATTAAAAAATGGCAGCAAAATCAATACTAAAACACATGTAAAGGAGACAGATGGAAACAGTTTCCTACCAAACATAGATATCAATGGGTCTCCTAAAAGTAATAGTATAGCATCTCCAGAGGTTTATTGAATTGTGATATTACTCTTGCCTAAGGTTGGGGAATAAATCAAGGTTTTAGATTGATGTTTGTTAAATGTTTTATACATATTGGTTCATGTTGTCAAAATGGTGGGTGTAGATTTAATTTGTGGGACGCAGGGCTATTTTTACCTTCAGTTTGCTTATCCTAATTGCCTTGAGAAAGATGAGTTGCTCCTCTCTGAAATATTGTTTCTTAATAAATGCTCTGGATGTCTTTTTGTTTGGGGAGGGGGCCTAAGGACGTTATTTTATACACTTTCACTTTAAGGATTTTGTATGAGATATATAGGATCCCCAGTTTAAAATATGCATCATCCTGAGATGATGCAAGATCTGGATGCAAAAGCTGTAGTTTTTGTTATGCCTCTGCAGTCCCCCTGAGAATATTAAAATTGGATACTAGTTCAAAAATTACTGAAGTATTATTTCCAAAGTCTTGACATTTGCCAAACTTTATTCTCTGTAACATAGGGTGCATGAGCAATAGTTCTTACAACTGTGTTATTGTTATTTACATGAGTATATTTTCAGATGTATCAAGGTCTTCACTTGTATATTATTGGCAGTAATATTCCTTCCCTAATTTTCAGTTTTCTAGTTAGATATTTTTTCCCTAAAGTGGTTTTAAAGGCTGAAGGGTTTTTTTACCTTAATGCATTCTCTGTATTAAGGTTAAAAAAATCTTCTTAATGCAGCTCCCCCCAAACCCCCCCCCCTATACTTAAATGAGCCTGATCTCAATCCAGTGCTGTGCACGAGAGCAGCTGCTCTCTTGGCTCTCTTCCTCCTCATAGTCTCAGAGACTGGCTCCTGCTGCTGTCTATTGCAGTCAATGAGGAAAGAGCAGGGGCCGGGGCCAGGCCACACTCTGTGTCTATGGACACATAGGGCTGGCCCAGATGTGAGCTTGCATGAGTGCCCTTACAGCATGAGGCTATGGTGGGCACTTAGCAAGGGGGAAGGAGCCCTGGCATAGGACCCAAGAACAGGAGGTTCAGGGCTGCTCTGTGCAAAATCATTGAGCAGGCAAGTATGACATGTTTGTTATTTAAAAAAAAAACTTTAAGATTGCCCATTATCAGTAGGTAATAGTAACATTTATTTTACACAGACCCAGATGATGTTTGCGAAAATCTAAAAAGGGTACATTCCATGTGAGATGGTTAGCAGAAATACCAATAAAAATCCCTTCTACAGTAATATCTCTGATTTGAGCAAGCAGCAATTCAATATTGATATTGTTCTGGTGTATACTAATTATGCAGTGGTATTAAAATAGGACTGTTTCTATGGCTCTTAATAAATACACCAGTAAATAAATAAATACAATTTCCTTGTCTCCCTGACATCAACTACTTTTTCATAAAATAAACGGCTTTGTTACTTAAAGAAAAATGTGTTAATATCTGTGCTTTTCAACTTAAATATGAGCTAAAATAGTCATTTTTAAATGTAGGATTGTTTTTGAAGGGCTCTGGGTTATATCATTCAAAGTGTTTTCCTTCAGTAAGATTCAAGGTAATACAGCATGTACCATTCTGGTAACTATGGATACATTTGTTTACTCTGTTCACTGAATAGTTGGACAGCTTGTTTTGTCTTTTGCCTTGTATATTTTCATTAAAATAAAAATCATGTACTAAAAATGTCAGGGACTTCATTGAAAAAAAACCCTTGAAACATGACTGTATTATTATTATTATTATTACGATTATTAGCAGTTTGCCATGGACCAATGTCAATTTTCTAGGGGTAAAAAAAATGGACATATGCTACCATGACCATTATTGATAATTAGGCTGTGAAATGAAAGAAGGCATAAAAAGCACAGCTGAATTTTCAGCATCCTTCCACTGACACATACAGTATGTCTAAAGCAAAGTGCAATGCTTTAAAATAGGTAGCTTCCTTATCACAATGGAAGAGAGATCTATTCACATTTGAAAATACCTTACACTGAATTACTGATAAGTATATCATCTATAATTTGCCCCAGGAGAGATTTGCACAGATTCTATTATATTTTGTGGCAAAAAATTTGACCAAATAAAGTACCACCAAAGTTATGTAATTATTTTTTATTTGTAGGGGTAGAGGTGTTAAAATCTCAACATCTTTGCAGAAAATGGTGCCTATAGAAAGCTAAGGGAAAAGCTTGTTCTGCTACACAGATTTTGCTAAGAAGCATGTTACTGAGACCAGTCTATTTTGTGGAGATATTTTTGACAGGAGCACAATATATTTTTACCCCGGTGTACCACAGTTTCAGTACTACAAGCGAAATCAGGTTAACCACCTCCCACCCTTGCTTTAAGCGATATACGGCCTCACAGCCATTCTCCCTTGAGGCATGTATTGGGAACTTGCCATAATCACTGTGCACCTTGGATACAGTGGATCACAGATCAGAGTAAAGGGCCAATCACAGCAGCCCTTTACCACATGATCGCTGTGTCCAATCACAAGTGATTAGAGATGTAAACATAACATGTCTTTGCCTGGCAATGGCTCTCCTTCCCTCACACAGAGACCATATGTGAGGGAAGGAAATCTTGTACTCTGAGGGGAACAGTGAGTACAGTATTTTACAGTGGTACACAGTGTCCTGATCATCAGTGCAGTCTCATCAGTGCAGCCCCATCAGTGCAGCATGGCTGGGCCTGGGAGGGTGCTGGGGTGGGTTGCTGTGCATGAGAAAGGAAATGCATGGGTGGGAGATTTAAGTTGTTAAGTAGACCTTTACAATAAAGGACATCCACGCCAATCAAGTTGCATTTCATCTGATATAGGTTTACTGATGAAGAATTACAATGTGCACATCGGACCGTCATTGCACACAGCCACACAATGACGATAATATGAAGATACAGACAGGTCTTTTTATACAGTTCTTACGCAATTGTGTTCTATGGTGGGCATAATACCAAATCTTATGCAAGATTCATCTGAATATACATATGTTATTAATTAATATTTTGGATATCATAAAGGTTACATGTCATGCTAACTCTAAACAACTCTAAGTAAATCAAACTATAATTACGTCAAAGGAGGCTAAGGGACTTTTTGACAGAGTGGTAATTTCTCAGAAATATTCCTAATTAGTGTTTCTGGGAAATGGTCAGATATGTCCAGCCAGCCACTTCTCAGAAATAGGAGACCACAGCTGTCCCACTATACAACAACAAGATATGGAACACCAAGCAGAATTCAGAACAGAAAATATCAAGAGTTTTTATGAAAGATAAAGGAGAGAAGTGATAGAACAGTTCATGTATGCATAGATGACAATAATCTGACTCCATCTTGATTGTCCATTTTAACAAAGTACAGCATCTGGAAGATCCATCGTGGCTGCAAGCAAGACTGATGCCTCTGCCTGAGCCTACAGATCCCAGCCTGGGTGAGTGATCTCCCCATCTCCCTCACTTCTCTCCCCCATCTGTCCCGTTACTTTCTTCCTTGTTCCAGAAGCTTCACAAACTTGCCCAGTTGATTTTATTTCCAGTTAGCACTTAGGGACAACTGCAATCTGATGTAGGGGGTACTCTGTTGGACTGTGATGTAAGGGGACACTCAGCTGGACTCTGATGTAAGGAGGCACTCCAATGGATTCTGATATAAGGGGGCTTTCACCTGGATTGTGATGTAAGGGGGCACTCTGCTAGATTCTGATGTAAGGGGGGGCACTCTGCCAGGCTCTGATGTAAGGTGAACTCTGACAGATTCTGATGTAGGGGGTCACTCTGCTGGATTCTGATGTAAGGGGGCACTCCATCGGATTCTGATGTAAAGGGGCACTCCACTGAGTTCTGATGTAAGGGAGCATTCTGCCAGATTCTGATGTAAGGGGGAACTCTTCCAGGCTCTGATATAAGGGGGCACGCCACTGGATTCTGATGTAGGGAGTCATGCTACTATATTCTGATGTAAGGGGGCATTCTGCCAGCCTCTGATGTAATGGGCACTCCACTGGATTCTGATGTAATAGAGTACTCTGCCAAGCTCTGAAGTAAGGGGCATTCTGATAAATTCTGATGTAAGGGTGGACTAAACCGGATTCTGGTGTAAGGGGGACTCTGCTGTAAGGGGAGACTTTGCAGACTTTGATGTAAGGTGGTAAACTCTGGGGACACTAAAGTAAGGTGGGATTTTGGACACACGAAAATTAAAGGGGACTCTAATGTGAACGTGGCACTCATCCTGACTGCTGCACTCCATAAACTGTGTCGTTTTAACACTTACTTCTGCCCCCTGTACTCTATACATTATGCTGTTCATAGACATGACCAGGGTGTTCATTGTCTCAAAAGTTGATGGTTTTAATAAAGTTCTTCTTTAAAGGAGGCTTAGTAAGGCAGTCCATACATTAATCATAATCCAGCAGGCTGAAAGAAAGAAAAATAGCTGATTCCCCGATCTTCACATTCGAGGTGAATGGCGGACTCACTGCCACTGAAGTATTGTGATCTTACAGCTGTGAGACTTCCCTGCCAACAGAATACACTGATCACAGCCGATGATGCTGATTAAGTGGAAATTTTCCTAAAGGCTGGTTGTGTAGAAGTTGATCAGTGCCTAAGACAAATATCCTTTTTGTATGCATAAAAACATTGTTTTAGCTTTTTATACATGATGGAAACATTTAAATAAAAAATATATATGATCTTCTGTCCTGAGGCGTATTTGTGTCTGTGCGGCTGTCGGTTGTGGCACAGTAATGCGTATTTTGTGGGTACAAGGACTGTGGTATATTTGTGCATTGTACAGTATATAGCAGGTGAAGATTCTGTTCCATTCCCTTACTGGCCAGCCACAGAAATTTTCTGTTCCATCTCAGGGTGCCCAACGTATTTCATAATCATAGTCTTGCTCACATTTTGTCATGCTGTCTTGACTTTTTAATTGTAAAGCAAAGCAGATTACTTGTTATGAGTATTGTTAACCTCTTCCCTCCGATGGTATGCATATATGTAGCCTCTCTGCAGGTGGGTTTTAATGCCAAGAAGCTGCATATATGCAGGCCCTATGTAAACACTTTTCTATGCTGACAGCGCTCCCTGCATGCTCTCAGCACACTTACTGGCAGGGCCCAGAAAGCTCCTGATGCAAACTTGTGATCAGGAGCTTTCTGATCATGTGACCGCTGTGACAGCCAATCACAGCGGTCACATGAACCGAATTCCCGCCTCGTCCTCCTGCCATTTAGAAGCTCTTAAAGGGTTGGAAGGTGGCAGCGAGAAGGGTTTAATATTGTCGATGTTTCCATATTATCAAGTTTCCCTTTAGGAACATATTATACATCCTTTACCCTGCTGACCCCTTGTACACTGCCCCCTGTATGCTCCCCTGTTGACCTCCTATCCTCTGCCCCCCATGACATTTTTTCATTCCCCCCACATCAGACTGGCTAGATTTGGCTGTCACATACCTGACCAGAGGCTGAGGTAACGAGAGGGCTCCCCTTACAGCTAAGTGCAAAGCACCCCTGAAGGTGGTACCAGAAGGTGCAGTGCCCAAAGAAGCATGGGTTGCCAATGATGTAGTTCCTTGGTGATACCCGATGAGATGATACCCGTGGGTAGAGAGGATACAGCAGCGGACTCTCTAGAAGACTGGTGGATATTGACAGATGGGAGGAGCAGGACATAAATCAGGAGTGAAGACAGGAGCATAGTCAGGAGCAAGCCAGGGTCATGCACAAGTCATCAATTAAGAATAGGCAGGGGCAGATCTGAAAAACAAGCTGAACCAGGAGAGAAGCAAGAGCAGGTTAGGGTCAAGCCGGGTCGGTAATGGGTAATCAGCAGGGCAACTCGCACAGGAACAGGAGGCTGACAATAATCCAGCAATTATTGCAAGGAGATGCAGTCCTTATAAAGTCCACTGGGCACGAGCAACTATTACGCCTTGTGTGTGCCGATGCGCCATTGTGCCCATGGATGTGCACTGCGTGCCGTGCGCCTATGTACATGCTCACATTTTTGCGTAAATTAGCATGGTCATATTGGGAATTGGCGCATTTGCCCGGATTTCTTCACTTTCTTCCCTGACACTGGCCCTGCAATGCAGCCTCATCAGTGCCCATCACTGCCGTCTCATCAGTGCAGCCTCCTCAGTGCCCATCAGTGCAACTTATAAGTGCCCATCAGTGCAGCCTCAACAGCGCACATTAGAGAAGAAGAAAATTTACCTATTTGCAAAATGTTACAACAGAAACTAAGGAAAAACATTTTTTTCATTTATTTAGAAAAATTTAAAACACAATTGAGTAATTTTCAAAGTGTGACAGTGCTCAAATCTGAAACTTTGCCTGAGTAGGAAGGGGGTAAATGTGTCCAGTGTCCGGTGGAGGTTAATTGCAAATAACTTGCCTAAAAGATGCTCAGAGTCTTGCATGAATTAGTGATCAAAAATAATTGCAGACTAGAGAGTTCATAATTTGGGATAATTAGAGTCAAATCTTAACTATTTATAGGCATTATTTTTGTCATCATTTATGCAGCACTTTTATGACACCCATGCAACGAGTGCCTTGATACAATTAGGATGTAGAGGAGATAATGTTCACTTTAAATTAGTTCATATCTCATGTGAAATTAAGCTGATTTGTGATTTTAAACTTTGCACTGGCCTGGAGGGAAAAAAATAAAGGAAAAATATTTGAGTGGAACATGGGAAAATCTATCCTATATATTGCAACTGTTCTCAAAGTTTAATTGCAGGAAAATAATAAAATCAACAGGCAATAGTCTAAATATTTTTATAAAAATATAATCCTGAATATATGTTTTTGAGGGCCAAATCACACAATCCCTTTGCCTCTCAGGGGATCAGGAAGGAATTTTTTCCCCTGCAGGAGCAAATTGGATCATGCTTTGCGTTTTTTGTTTTTTTTTTTACTTTTACTTTTACCTCTGGATCAACTGGTGGTACAGGGTTATAACTTTTTTTTGTTGTTTTTGGTGGAACTGGATGGACTTTTGTCTTTTTTTCAGCCAGACTAACTATGTAATTATATGAGGCAACAGATGTTTTACCGCATGGTCAAACATCTGCCACCACAGGGACACACAGGAAACAGACATGCTGCATTTTATTGCAGTGCACAGGGCCAAATCGCACAGTGTATACTTTGTACACTTCAAATAAAGCTTGTGCAAAACAAAAAAGAAAAAAAAAGAGGGGATTTTGTTCAGAAGTCCAGTGATTTTTCAACACATGGGATGCTTATGCAAATAAAATTATTAAATTAACTATGCTGGTAGTCTGACATTGCATGCAATTTTTATTTAGTCTTGATTTTAGCTTTGATTCAGCTTTAGCTTTCTGATATTGAATGGCAATGATTTGATCAGCTGATGCATTTGCAGTGTTCTAATGAGGAAAGCGAGAGCCAAATCATAAAAGTAAAAAATTATATTTCTAGAGGCGTTTCGTACAGTAACTGTGTACAGAAAGTCTTCAGTTTGCCATATTACATTGAAATTTACAGCACAGAATTACAGTGCAGCACTCTCTGCCATTACATACATTCAGTGCTTGAGGTGTTCCCGCTGAAAAAAAACCCCTGTGTATGTATATATATATATATATATATATATATATATATATAAAAATTTTAATTTCCTATTTTTATTTACATTTTTTTCTTTATGATAGTGGAGTTATCCTTTAACTTAGTACGTAGAAGGTAAAACACAAACATATTATGATCACTTTAGCTTTCAAAAAAGAAGCCAAGTCACTTCAGAATCATTTCAACATTTAAGGTACAGAAAACAGTTTCTAACCTATGTTCTGCTACAATTTCATCAGGGAACATGGGCTCAGTACAGAAGGAGATATCACCTTTTTTGATTTAACAGGAAAGCTCTCAAGGTATAAAGCTTAAATATGAACATTGCTTGTCTTTTTTTTTTAACTAAAAATGCCTCCACTAGTTCATTATTTTTTTTACACATGATGTCATATTCATTGCTTAATAAGCAAAAGTGAAACAAATAATCTTGGTCCATGGTGCTTCAGAGTAGTTGTGTTTTTTTTTTTTTTTGTTTTTTTTAATGCTTATCTTTCAGAATGACCTTTCTTTGCTGTAGTTTCTTTCCTTTAGAATCAAAATAAATTCTCCACAGAATTTACATATTTTGAAACTTCTTTAACAAAAAGGTCTATATATATTATTACATTTCTTACAGTATGCTGTGATGTATTCATGTTGTTCAACATTGATATTGCTTTGTGGCTGTACAATCTACTATTGGCCATTTTCCATTAAGGGGTCTAGATTTTCCTTGTATGTGCCCAAAAGCTCATAAGCAGCAGAGGATTTGTTTTAGCTGCCACTGTAAAATCATTGCGAATGAGACACCAGTATGTGACTGCTAATAGGAAAAATTATCTCAGCAAGTGTTGACGTGGTTTTATTAATCAGTAGCAAATAAAAATATTTTCTATGTTTACTAGAGTAGGCATGAATCTTGAGTTCCTTTGGGTAGTAAAGATAATTTAAGGCTGAGTTCACCTTTTCAGGCAGAATTTGGCTTTTATCAATAAATAGAAGCCTTTTCTAATATCTTTTCTGCCCAAGCCATCGCTATATGCTTATCTCTCACTTACCTAGTCCATGGCAGGCTTTGATTTCCACCTCTCTGTTCAGAATTTTAAAAAATGCATTCGGAGCCCTGACTTTCTGTAGCATCATGCGACCATCCAGGAAACCTCATTTCCCATCATGCACTGCCTTACTGCATAACAGAACAGGGCATGTTACCTCTCTGGACCACACCTCCCTCATGGTCATTCCACAACTTTTTGTTACACCCACTTTCCTACTTCTTCGATGTAAAGTGACCATACACTGTTCAATCTGATTGCACAATCTCCTTTAGATCTACCATCATCATGCATGATTTGATACAAATTGAATAGATTGTTCAGGTGGGTCCTCCTATTCCATAGTTTTGGTAAATCTAAAGGAAATTGTACAGAGATTGTACAATCAGATTGCACAGTGTATGGCCACCTCTACGCAAGTACATAGGAGGGAGTGGGCAGAGACACTAAGGCTGGCCATACATTATACAATTTTCTTGAATATTTTGTTTTAGATTTACCAAAAACCATATAATATGAGGTCAAACCTAAACAACACTTTCAATTGTATCCAATTATGCGAGCCCTTGCGCTACATAGTTGAAGGTAAATCTAAAGGAAATTGGGCAGAAATTGAACAGAAAATTGTATAATGTATGGTCAGCATAAGCTGTCACTGTTCCTGTAAACACACCAATCTTATTTTCAGGCCCCATTCACCCGGTGCACTTTGTATGCATTTTTCCCATGACATGTCTAGGGAAGCCCATTGATTTCAATTGGCTGCCCTACAAGTGAAAAACTTGGCAGAGTAGCTCATGGGGCATTTTTGCATGTTGACATTTGCATGTTTTTTACTGTGTATTTTGCTGCATTTGTTGCTCATTTTTGCATGTGGCAAAACTGATTGTATGTTTCATTTGGGGTTAAAAATTAATGGCACCTCGAGCACGACTAGTTTATTTTAGACATATAAAAGGTGGCCATACATTGTACAATCTGATTTTACAATTTCTGTATAATCTCCTGTAGGTTTATAAAAACTATCTAATAGGAGGGCACACCTCTCTATCAAATCTGTATCCAATCAGGCAAGCCCTTGCACTACATAGTTGATGGTAGATCTAAAGGAGATTGTACAATCAAATGGTATAGTGTATGGTGAGTCTTACAGACTGCCAGGGACATATGTCTTCTGTTTTCAGTACTACAACTCTGTTCAACAAGTTATGTTATGTGATCTCTCAGCTCCTACACATGCTGCCAAATTAACCACTTCTTGACCATGCTATAGCCGAATGATGACTACAGCGCGGTCGTCCAGTTCTGGGAGCCCATCAGTGCTGCCAAACTGTGCCCGTTAGTGCTGTCTATCAGTGTTGCTAGTCATTGCTGCCTATCAGTGCCACCAGTCAGTGCAGCCTATCAGTGCCCTTTAGTGCTGCCTATTAGTGCCCATCAGTGCCATCTATCTGTGCCCATCAGTTTCACCTATCAGTGCTGTCTCATTAGTGCCTCCTCATCAATGCCCATCAGTGCTGCCTCATCAGTGCTGCCTATCAGTGCCACCTCATCAGTGCCCATAAGTGCTGCCTATCAGTGCTCCCTATCAATGCCTATCAGTGCAGCCTCGTCATCGTACATCAGTGAAAGAGAAAAATTACCTGTTTGCCAAATTGTATAATAGAAACAAAGAAAACTTGAAAAAAAAATTCAATCTTTTTTTGTTTGTTTTATAAAATATAAAACACCCAGTGGTGATTAACTAACACCAAAAGAAAGCTCTATGTGTGTAAAAAAAAAAGATAAACATTTCATATGGGTACACTGTTGCATGACCACGCAATTGTCATTTAAAGTGTGACAGCGCTGAAAGCCTATAAATTGGTCTGGGCAGGAAGGGGGTAAAAGTGCCCCATAGGCAAATGGTTAACATTGTATGTAAGAAGAAGGTAAGGTACCAAATGACCGATCAGCATAGGAAGACACTGGCTATGTATTCAGGGAAAATGGTGTTGGAGAAGTATTAAAAAAAGAGGTGGGACAATCTCCTGGAGGGAGAGGACAAGTGAAGAGTGTGTTTTAATGAGGTCAGCTGATAAAATACTTCTTCACACTACTAAGGCTACATTCACTTGAATGGCTAAATTAGAGTTTAGCTGCATTCGGAAGACTTTTCTAAAAGCAACTGGACTCACACACTGCAAAGTAATCAAAGTTTAGCTGTAAACAGCTTGGCTGCATTTATGAAAAAGAAGGAAACAGCTACATCCACAGTCAACCATATACAGCTATCTGCAGCTAAGTGGGCATTGCTTTTAGCTAAGTAGCTGAAGTATGTTTAGCATCAGAAAATGACACACTTCCCCTTTTTGTCCTGAAATGTTGGTATTTCTTCGTATGTTGGTTGGTTCTCATACATCCTCGTGTTGGTATTCATTCTTTGTAGTTAATAGGTTGTCAAAGGTGGACACTGACATTCTGGTAAATTTGTAAGATTTTCTCATACATCAGGACAATATATCCCCTAGTTAGATGCTGGATTGTTAGGGGATGTACACATGTTCGCTTCATTTGCCTCTCTATCTGCCTCAAGGCCAAAATGCAATGTGGAAATGGCACATTCCATGTATGTTTTCCACACTGCAGGTGACCACACTGCCTTTGCGATCTGTATATGGGTGCCAATTAATTGTTAACAGCACCCCAAGCACAGAATACAATGTAGTGTGTTTGTTATCACCAAATCGCATGGTACCATAGCACCATGCAGTTTAGATCTGTGCATTTTTATAAGTAGTGCCTTGCATGGGAACCAGCTCATAATCGTCTTATCCTCTCAAGTAGGTACACTTGAGAGGATAAGCACCAGTTTTGCTCTTTGGTTCATTTCAATTACACAGCTCTAGCTCCTCGCTCAGAAAATTACCAACAAAGTGAAAGAGGAGGCGCCTGAGGTATGATATTCCACCCAAGAATGGGGTATTGAGAAAAAAAAGCCTGAATATGCTGATATGCCTAAACGCACACAAATTCAGCTAATCTCATTAATAAACCATAACTGTCTGCAGGAAATATTTCAATTTATTCAAGTGCAGATTATGTCATTTAGCTGCTGTCACATACAAACGTCTGAGTGAATGTAGCCTAACAGTTTTCCTGTCCTAAAGGGTATATACCCGGAAGTCACTGAGGAGTTTTCTATAGAAGAAAGCAGCGGCTGAGGTAATGTATGTCCTAGAATATAGATAAAGCTTTTTCTTTTCTGCAACAGAGGTACATTAATGGTATAAGAGTACATCGGGGAGCTGTAAGTTAGAAAAAAAAAAGTGAACTTAGCCTTTACTCTAACATTTCTCACCCTTTACATGACCATTCCTAATGGTAATCTTCCTTGTTACTACTTTTTTTTAGTAGTTTTTACTTTTCCACATTCTGAAAACAACACTATCTTTGTCTCAATGAAGCTCTTTCAACATATCAATGGCAGACTAAAGAAATTATTTTCAATTCTGAAGGCTTTTGTGGCATTTGCTCTACATTCTCATTTCTGCTAATGTAATTTTTTTTTTTTTTTAATAAAAGCAAACATGCTTTTATGATTCTCACACATACTGGCAGCATTGCCATAAACTTGTACACTGCAGTCTATTTTATAATCATCTAGATATTTCAACAAACCATTAGCAATAGTAGAACCAGTGTGATCACAATTTGTTAAGAAGAAGAACCTTTATTTACCAATGACCTTTTATATAGTGTGCGCCTATGGTCAGTGGGTCCATGTGTGCCCAGTCTGGGAAGGGATCCACAGATACAAAATATTACTTTGAAGTTTTGATTTATTAATAGTTTCTTGTGAGCACATTACTTTCCCTCAAACATTAAAGTGTTACTAAACCCACAACAGTAAAATCAGTCTGTATATGCAGTAAAGCATGCTTATTGTACTCACTGTGGAACCTAAGGGGTTAATCCTCCGTATTGTGTAAAAAAGGCCATTTGATCCTGGCTTCTATGCTCCTCTTCTTGTTCAAATTTCCACACCTTATCTCCTGATAACACAGACTGAACCATAGCCATTCTGCACATGCTCAGTTCGGTGTGCATTGCTAGAGAGGTTGTTTTTTTTCCTTGGGAGAGTGCATGTGATCAGCATAGGGCCAATCAGCACTGTCCAGTCAGAGGTCAGGGGTTTTGCATCCTCCTAGAGCAGAAATAAAACTCCTCCTACAAGCTTTAACCTATGCTCTGCTGAACATGGATAGAAATCACAAGACGGCTCTAACTGCTGATGAGAAAAGGTACTGTATTTAGCAGTTTATATTTACTAAAATAATTGCACTTCCATGTCCTGAGACCAGATATAGTGAATGCAGGGTCCTGGGTTTAGTTACACTTATATCATAGTAGATTGTTTGTTTTGCTTTCTTATTTGTAAACATGCTCTTTGAGACATGTTGACATAAATAGGCAACATTTAGCTTTCGGCTTCTATCATAGTAGCAGAATTACCACTTCTTTGTGCTTCTAGGAGAGAACTTTTATTTTGTAACTCAAGCCTACTTTCAGCAAGGAATAATACCATACTGCAAATAATGAAACCATGGAAAACCCAGATTATTCAAAAATGGATTTTTAAGGTTGATTAATTAAAGTTAATCAAATATTTTTACTACATAGAAATTCTAAAAACACATAAGGGAGAGGATTTTGCTCACTTTAGAAACCGCAGCTTGGCATTGCATGTCATTATTAAGCTTGTAATCTACCAGAACTCCCAGATCCTTCTCCACCATTGATTCCCCAAGTTGTACTCCCCCTAGTATGTATGATGCATGCATATTCTTAGCCCCCAAGTGCTTAACCTTACATTTATCAACATTAAATTTCATTTGCACATAGTTGCCCAATTAAACAGTGCATTGAGGTCAGCTTGTAAATTGAAGACATCCTGTATAGACGTTATTCCACTGCACAGCTTGGTGTCATCTGCAAAGACTGAAATGGGATTTTTAATCTCAGACCCTATATCATTTGTAAATATATTAAAAAGTAAGGGCCCCAACACTGAACCCTGGGGTACACCACTGATGACCCCAGACAATTCAGAGTATGAATCATTAACCACTACTCTTTGAATATGACCTTTTAGCCAGTTTTCTATCCATTTACATACAGATTTTTCCAAGCCCATAGACTTTACCTTACACATTAGCCGTGTGTGGAGAACTGTGTCAAACTCTTTTGCAAAATCCAAGTATTCCACCGCCACCCCTCTGTCCAAGGTTTTGCTCACCCCCTCATAAACAGAAATCAGATTTGTTTGACAACTTCTGTCTTTCATGAATCCATGCTGTCTCTTGCTTAAAATATTTTTTTCCAGCAAGAACTTATCTATGTGGTCTTTTATTAAACTCTCCAGTATCTTCCCAACTATAGAAGTTAAACTAACAGGTCTATAATTACTTGGTAAAGATTTTGACCCCTTTTTAAATTTTGGCACCACATTGGCCTTACTCCAATCATTTCCCACAAACAAACCACTTGATGGAAGACGTGAATGTTTTGGCTCTTAAACCAAAAACAAAAAAAAAGAGCTATGAATGATAATTCTATTTGTCTCAAGCAATAATGCACTAAATATGGACCACAATTTTAAAAATCATTATCCAACAGTTATATGACCATTCTCGCCTTGAACTCTGTATTTTCTATTCTGTGTATGTGTGTGTCTGAGATTGTCCTACTTAACATTTTGCTAAAACCTTGTACAACAGTACAGCTTACCCTGGGAAGAGGTTAGCACTCTGAAAGCTTGTTCTGAAAAACACACAGACACACAGACACACAAATGGAAAACCTCTATATGCACAATCTTATACCCACAGATAATCCAGAGGAAGGCAAAAAACTCTTCCTGATGCCCCTAGAGCAGGTGTGGGCAACTGTGGCCCTCCAGCTGTTGGTGAACTAGAAAGTCCCATCCTGCTTCTGCCTTTGGGAGTCATGCTTGTAACTGTCATTTTTGCAATGCGTCATGGGACTTGTAGTTCTACAACAACTGGAGGGCCACAGTTGCCCACCCCTGCCCTAAATGCAATTGGATATTCCCTGGATCAACTTCTCCTATGAAAATTTGTATCTTTTTGGGTGCGAATGCTTGGGGCTGCCGAAACCGACATGTCCACCTGAGATTCTGCTGCATTGAGGGGAAAGCAGCCTCCCGGAGACCGCTCCTGGCCTGCCCCTGTCCCTTAACTAATCCGGTCTCCGTGGCAACCCCCCTGGCACCTGTCACAATGGTCTGGGGAGTGGCTAAGCACCAGACATGGCCGCATATTAAGCTGATTAAGGAGGCTCTAGCACGGGCCTCTTTCAAGATGGTGGCCATCCCTGCATCTCATGCACAGACACAGGAACAGCCCTATGCTGCACTACAGGCTGCTTGATCCAGTTCACACTGCACATCTGATGGTGAGTCTGACTCTGACCTGGGGACCCCCCTACATGCTCCCACCTCTAATCTTTCTTTTCCTGACCTTCTCAAGCAGTTTGAAAAGATGCTGCACAAAGCCCTGAAACAAACTTCCGACTGCATTACTGACAAGCTATCTAAGGAAATCCACGAATTGGGGAAACGCACCTCTAACCTTGAACACCGGGTCAATGACCTTGATACCTCTCTCCAAACCCAATCAGATGAACTTGAACTCCTGCGTGATGAGAACGTGACCCTGCACTCCCATTTGGAGAATTTTGAAAAACGGGCCCATTGTTCAAATCAAATAAACGGCCTTCCAGAGTCATGGATGTTCTATCCACAGTCACGGCCCTATTTAAAGAGCTGGCCCCGGCAATACCCATAGAATACCCATAGAATGCCTAGAGATGGATAGAGTCCATAGAGCACTGGCCCCACATCGTCCAGATGGCCCACCACACGATATCATCACCAAACTTCACTTTTTTTGTACAAAGGAAAAGCTCCTACAGGCAGCCCACTCGGCAGGTTCCATGACGTTCCAAGGCCACACTTATCAGCTGTTTCAGGACTTATGCCCCACAATAATTGCTAAATGCAGAGCAATGAAATCCCACATTCAGGTCCTTCAGCAACATGGTATCGGCTACAGATGGAGCTTCCCACTTTCTCTTCATAGGTCCCAGCATAAATATTATACCAAAGCGAACAAGCCTGACATATTCCAAGCCCTTGCGCTTCCCAGACTTGATCAAGCTACTAAACCGATCTGATTGCGCCTAACCCAGGGCAATTTCATTAGTAACCCAGTATGTATCTTACAAGTTTTCTGTACACCTGTCACAGCTGTATTTCCCAACGGATTCCTTTGATCAGCCCCGCGCTGAAGCTCTCTTAGCCTACCTTCCTTTTCCAAATCTGTCAGATCACCAACTGAAAGTTCTTGAACAACCAATCACCTCAACTGAAACCCTGAACACCATCAGGGCCCTGAAACTATGTAAACATCCATGTGCTGATGGCTTTTCCACTGCTTACTACAAAAAATTTGCCCACCTTCTCTCCCCAGTTTTAACAAATGCCTTTAACGCTATCCTAACCAGACAGTCTTTTAACCCTGAAACAGTAACAGCTAATATCTTTATGATCCTGAAACTCAACTCAGACGATTCAATCTGGTCAAACTATAGGCCAATCTCCCTCCTTAATATGGATATTAAATTCCTTGCGAAAATCCTCTCCACCCGTCTTAACCCGTTCATTGGCTCCCTCATCCACAATGACCAAATGACACTCATTTAGCCCTTTCCAGCAACATCCCCACCTGCTTCTTGTCCCTAGATATCAGGAAAGCTTTTCATATGGTCTCATGGCCATACATTGACTATGTCCTACGTCACTGGGGCTTTGGACCCCACTTTTTGTCATGGATCTTCTTCTTATATTGTGTACCATCGGCTAGAGTCAGATACTTGGGGCACAAGTCGGAACCATTCCCAATCTTGCATGGCACTCGCCAAGGTTGCCCACTTTCTCCCTTGCTCTTTGCCCTGGCCATAGAACCTTTGGCCCTTCTGATAAGAGCTAACCCAGACATACGAGGTCTTGAGATAGGAGTTTCCCACCATAAGCTTTGCCTTTTCACAGATGACATGCTCCTCTTTCTCACCTCCCCTTTGACCTCCGCTCCAACCCTTCTCCGGCTCCTTGAGGATTTTGGCTTTATTTCCGACCTTCACGTCAACCCCCATAAATCAATAGCACTCAATGTCTCCCTACCTCCCCAGGACCTGGCTCACTTACAACAGGTTCTACCTTTTTCTTGGTCACAGCTCTCAATCCCCTTCCTAGGCATTAAACTAACTTCTAGCTTATCAGATCTTCATGCAGCCAGCTACTTACCTATGTTGACCCACCTTACTATTCTTATGACTAAATGGTCTTCCTTACCATTGGCCTGGATGGGCAGGATCACTGTTGTGAAAATGTCCATTCTCTCTAAAATACTTTACCTGTTTAGAGCTCTACCCATATCAGTACCTGCACATTATCTCTGTATTCTGCAATGATGCGTATACACCCATGTTTGGGGCACCATTCGTCCTTGGATACCTTGTTCCACCATACACAAATCTAAGCTCAGAGGTGGCCTAGGCCTCCCAGATTTCACTAAATATTACCAAGCAGCGCATCTTGCACAAATGCCTAAATATCATGCGACTCACAAAATCCTCCAGTGGGTCATCCTTGAATCGATAGATTGTGACCCGCTCTCAACTGCTAATCTCTTATGGCTGAGGCCATTGGATCGCCATCTGCTTTGTAACCCTTTAATATCCCACTATGTCTCTCTCTGGGATAAGCTAAAAACCTGCTACTCCCTCCAGTCTCCACATAACCCCCTGCTTTCCTATCTTCAAAACTCGGTCTTCCCCCCAACCTGGTCCTCCCCACGATCCTTCAGACACTGGTCGTCAGCCAACCTTCTCCATACCGACCATTTTGTGACCAATAGAGGCTTCAAATCTTTTCCTTCCCTCCGCGAGTTGCACTCTTTACCAGCGACAGAAATCTTTAGATACCTCCAGCTGCAACATTTTTACACACCGTATACTGTCCAACCCCGTTTGGCTCGTTCGATGTCCTCCTTTGAACGGTGTTGTGATAGAGATCCGCATAGGCGAGGCCTTATCTCTGATATGTACACCCTCCTCTCTACTCCTGAGTCCTCACTATGTCCCTCTTATGTCAATAGATGGGAGATAGATCTGAGCCATCAATTGGACCCTGCAGATTGGGACCGCATCTGGTCTGCTACCAAGTCCTCTTCACAAAACATAGTAGCCCTGGAGACTAACTATAAAGTTTTGACCCGATGGTACTTGATCCCGGCGAGGATTGCTAAATATACCCCCAACTATCCTTCTGAATGTTTTCAGGGTTGTGCAATGGTAGGAACTTATTTTCATGTCTCGTGGACCTGCCCATTACCCCAAGCCTTTTGGGCCGAAGTCTTTCATATGTTATCCAGGCTCTTTATGAAACCAATAACACCCGACCCAATTGTAGCCCTCCTAAATCTGCGCCCTTCCAACATTTCCAAGCCTCAATTTAAACTCCTCTTGCAAGTCACCACAGCAGCTAAACAGATTATAGCCAAATCATGGAAGTCTCCTTCTCTGTGCATTATAGCAGTTAGGACCAAGGTTACGCAGGTTATTATTCATGCCAAGGTGGAAGCTACCATCCTAGATGCCTTTCCTAGGTTTTTGTTGATCTGGATCCCATGGGTGGAGCATTTCCGTCCACCGGACATTGACGACTCATTGCTCCTTTCCTTCCTTTTGTCGCTATCCAATACGTCATGCTATACATTGATATGGTCTCGAGATTCTCTACTCCCTCCTAGAAGTCACACGTTCTCTCTCCCCTTCTTCTATCCTTCTTCAGTCTCTCTTACTTCCCCCCTCTATTCTACTCCATTCTGTCCCATTTTTACTGCCTCATATGGAACCCTCATATGGTTACTGGGAGCAGAGCCCCCTATCTAAAGCATATCCGAATCCTGCCTTCCTTTATAATGTTGTATCTCTCCATGTTTTTCAGTGGTTCCATGTAACGTGTTTTTATATGTTTACCACTCATTTCTATAGGACAACGTTTTTGCCTGTTCTCATTTATATCTGTAAACATATATGGATTGCCCTAAACCTGTCTTTCTTTGCCTTTGAAAAACAATAAAGTGTTTGAACAAGAAAATTAGTATCTTTTTATATTTTGTGAATTTAGGAAAGAATCAATTTTGAAAACAATCCACTGAACTGACCAGAACCAGCTCTTGAGCGAGTCTATTCCACATTTTCACAGATTTTACTGTGAAGAAACATTTTCATATTTGGAAATTAAATCTCTTTTCCTCCAGATGTAAAGAGTGACCCTTTGTCCTTTGTGATGACCTTACAGTGAATAACTCTACATCAAGTTCCCTATATGGATCATTTATGTATTTATACATGTTGATCATATCCCCCCCTTAATCTCCTCTTCTCAAGAGGCAATACATTCAGTTCAACTAACCTTTCCTCATAGCTGAGCTCCTCCAAGGGGTTGATTTCCAAAAACTAGAAAGTGTAAAATCTGGTGCAGTTCTGCATAGTAACCAATCAGCTTCCAGGTTTTTTGTTGTCAAAGTAAATTGAACAAGCTGAAGTTAAAAGCTGATTCAATACCATGCACAGCTATACCAGATTTTGCACTCCCCAGTTTTAGTAAATCATTCCCCATGTCTCATCAGTTTGGTTGTCCTTCTCTGTACTTTCTCCCGTTCCCCATTATCTGTCTTGTGAACTGGTGCCCAAAACTGAAGTGCATACTCTGGATGAGGTATTACAAATGATTTGTACAGGGACAACATGATGTCTCTGTCTCTCAATCTATACCTATTTTTAAACAAGAAAGGATTTTGCTCACTTTGTAAACTGTAGCTTGACACTATGCATGCTATTAATGCATGCTATGCATGCTAATAATAAATCTAGGATCTACCAGAACACCCAGATCTTTCTCCACCATTAATTCCCCCATTTGTATTCCCCCTAGTATGTATGATACATGCATATGTTTAGCCTCCAAATGCAGAACTTTAAATTTATTAACATTAACCACTTGCCTACCAGGCACTTATACCGCCTTCCTTACCAGGCCAATTTTCAGCTTTCAGCGCTGTCACACTTTGAATGACAATTACGTGGTCATGCAACATTATACCGATATGAATTTTTTATCAGTTTTTTCTCACATATAGAGCTTTCTTTTGGTGGTATTTACTTGCCACTGGGTGTTTTACTTTTTGCGCTATAAACAAAAAAAGAGCAAAAATTTGAAAAAAAAAAAAACGTTTGTTTCTATTATAAAATCTAGCAAACAGGTAATTTTTCTCATTCACTGATGTGCGTTGATGAGGCTGCACTGATAGGCAGCACTGATGGGCACTGATAGGCAGGACTGATGGGCAGCACTGATGGGCACTGATAGGCAGCACTGATGAGGTGGCACGGATAGGTGGCACTGATAGGCAGCACTGATGAGCTGGCACTGATGATGGCTACTGATAGTCGGCACTGACTGGTGGCACTGCTGGGCACTGACTGGCGGCACTACTGGGCACTGACTGGTGGCACTGCTGGGCACTGACTGGTGCAACTGTTGGGCACTGACTGACACAACTGCTGGGCAATGACTGGCAGCACTGCTGGGTGGCACTTACTGGCAGCACTGCTGGGCACTGATGGACACAGGTGGGTGACACTGATGGACACAGATGGGTGGCACTAATGGGCACAGGTGGGCGGCACTGATGGGCACAGGTGGGCAAAACTGGTGGGTGGCACTGCTGGGCACCGATCATCAGGGTACTGATCATCAGTGCCCTGGTGTTCGGTGCCTATCCTTGCTCTGACAACTGCCGGTTCTCGGCAGTACTTTCCTCACACTCTGACAGTGTGAGGAAAGTACAGCAGAGAACGGCGATTGCATTTCCCGGAGATCAGCATGTCATTGGACACGTCTGATCACGT
Source organism: Staurois parvus (assembly GCF_062004578.1). Lineage (NCBI taxonomy): Eukaryota > Metazoa > Chordata > Amphibia > Anura > Ranidae > Staurois > Staurois parvus. Next base: position 570,144 of record NW_028318272.1, on the reverse strand, counting down.
GGTAAAAGGCCACTGTGATTGGCCTTTTACCACATCACATGAGCAGCTGTGTCAGTAGGACACAGCGATCATGGAGGTCGCCAGGTGCACGCCCCCAGGGGAGTGTAGGAGAGCGCGTTCTGGGAGGGCGTCATATGGTGCCCTCTCAGAACTGGCCAGCCGCAGTGCAGCCATCATTCGGCTATCTGTGGTCGGCAACTAGTTAAACCACATAGTTGTTCAATTAAACAGTACATTGAGGTTGACTTGCTGGAGACATCCTGTAAGGACATTATTCCACTGTATAGCGTGGTGTCATCTACAAAGACTAAAATGGTAATGTTAATGCCAGACCATTAATCATTTATAAATATATTAAAAAGCAATGGTCCCAACACTGAACCTTGGGGTACACCACTAATAACCCTAGACCATTCAGAGTATGAAACATTAACCATTACTTTCTGAATACGGTCTTTTATCCAGTTTTCTATCAATTTACTAGCTGATTTTTCCAGACCTGTAGACTTTACCTTACACATTAGCTGTGAATGGGGAACTGTGTAAAACGCTTTTTGCTAAATCCAAGTATACAATATCCACAGCCACTCTTTTGTCTAAGTTTTTTCTTGCCTCCTTATAAAAAGAAATCAGATTTGTTTGATTCTTCTGTCGTTCATGAATCTATGCTGTCTGTTGCTTAAAATATTTTTCTAACGAAAAAACTCTGTGGTCCTTATTCAAATTCTCCAGTATCTTCCTAAATAACTATAGAGATTAAACTAACAAGTCTGTAGTTACTTGGTAAAGACCTTGATCCCCTTTTAAATATATGCATCACATCAGGGGCGGACTGACCATTTGGAAACTCGGGCACTGCCCGAGGGACCGGGGTCAGTAGGGTTCCCCATGAGATGCCCCTGGTACCTTTTTCATAGGCTTTTTTGAGTTTGGGCAAGGACACAGGGGCCCCATGATCCCTTATTGCTCAGGGGCCCCATGAGTTGTCAGTCCGCCCTTGCACCACATTATCAAAAGAAAATACACAACACAAGCGCTCAAGTCCGTTTGCATCCCAGGACCACAGCGACAGTCACTCGCTTAGGTGCAGCCCTCTAAAGATCGGGGAATCTTGATATTACTGGAAGAAAGCAAAGAAGGGGCACCACGTTGGCCTTACACCAATCCAGTGGTCCTATGCCAGTCAGTAAAGTGTCCCTAAACATTAGAAACTATGGCTTTAAAGTGACAGAGCTCAGTTCTTTTAGGACCCATGGGTATAGGTCATCTGGTCCAGGGGCTTTATTCACCTTTATTCTGCCTAAATATTTGTGCACCATATCAATTTTTAGCCATAGTGGTTCAATGTAGGCTATGTTAACATCATCTTCATTATGGACTTGAGTTCCCCTATGCTCCTTTGTATACACAGATCTGAAAAAGGTATTTATTTAATGTACCTTCTCTTTGTCCCCAGTCACCCACTCCAGATCATTTTGCAAAGGACCTACATGCTCAGACCTGACTTTTTTACTACTAATTAAGAATTTTTTTGGAGGGTTGTCCTACTCTCTTTTGCAATATGTTGTTTTTTAATTTTTGCAAAACTGATTTGTTTTTTACATATTCTGTTTTATTCTTTGTTTAAATTATGATTTTATATATATATATATATATATAATTAAGAGTATAGGATCTTTTATTATTATTGTAGCTTTTTTAACTTTGGCCATGGTCCATATAGGGTCAATTCTTAGCATTTTAAACTTAGCTCCCATGGGAATATATTTTGCAGTGTTTTCAGTCATTTTGCAGAATTCTTTTTAGTGTTCTGTGTTTTTCAATGTCAATATTCCCTCACAGTTTAAGTCTTGGAGAGCAGCCCTCAGGCTTGGAAAATTTGCTCTCTTAAATTTAAGAGTTTTTATCTTTCCAGTATGTGCTTGCTGTTTACAGTTAACATTAAATATAATTGGGTTATGGTCACTGCTACCCAGATGTTCTTTTATATGAACATTAGCAATAAGTTCAGCATGGTTTGAGATTACCAGGTCCAACAAAGCATCATTTCTAGTTGGGGCCTCTATGAACTGTACCATAAAATAGTCTTGGAATAGGTTTATAAATGTGTGCCCTTTAACTTCAGGATAGGTAAAATCCCCCTTCATTAACACTGTGCCAGCCCTTGCAGCCCTTTCTATGTATCTGTGCAAGGAGCTGAGACTCCACCTCCTCATTGACACAGGGTGGCCTATAACACTCTCCATCAGCTAGGTCCTCTTTCACTTAGAGACAGACACCACCACCTGTCTGTTTTACTCTCCAAAAGAGAGCATAGCCAATCATGTGGATCAATCATGTGATGAATGAGGCCAAGATTCCACAATGGCAATTAAATTATAGTTCTCTTTATGAACCAAAGCTTCCAACCCCCCAATGTTGCTTGGCAGATTTCTGGCATTGGTGAACAAACACTTTACTGGACCTTCAAAAGATTTACCCCCCTTCCTGACTAGGCCATTTTTGCGATATGGCACTGCGTTATTTTAACTGACAATTGCAAGGTCATGCAACACTATACATAAATTAAGTTTGCGTAATTTTTTTTTCCCACAAATAGAACTTTCTTTTAGTAAAATCAAGGATTGAAGCTCATGCGCTGCCAAGAAAGCAAACTACAGAAGAGCTGCTGCTTACACCAAAATGTGCCCCCACATACAGTGCCAAAAAGAAAAAATGAATTTAGTGTGACACTGCTAATAAAACCTTAATCTCACCCTCCAATCTACACAAGAAATATATAAATAACACAAACTAATAACATTGAATCCAAAGAATAAATGCACAAAATATATCCCTTAATCCATCAAAATGGGAAAAAAATATCAGCAAACACCCAACTGACCATCCTCCCAAAAATACATGAATAACCTCACCCAAAAGTAATGTGCAGATGATATGTATAAAGAAATGTACAAATTTTAAGTGCACTCACTATTATGCTAAAACATAATAGATGTGAAAAAATATTAAATAAACATCCAGCTGACCATCAAACACATCTCAAGTGAAAATGTGAAACAAGTACAAAATTAAATTGCAGTCCATAAGTATATATCACATCAGTCCCCAAATCTAAAAAGTGACTCTTCAGAAATATCTTTTCACCACAGTGTTCATCCACTTCCTTTTTTGACCTATATAAAATAGGTCAAACAGCACTAGATGTATAGCCACGGCCTCTCCAGCCTTTTAAGTATGCTCCGGGTGTCAGTGGCAGGTAGATGTCCTCTAGAAGATATGGTCAACAATAAATGCCAGAATCACTCATAGGATGAAGAACAAATAGCTTCCCATAGTGCAAAATTGTTTAATAATAGTAAAAGAAGTATGTAAATTGACACAAGAATAACGGGATGTATGGCCCATACACAGCATGTAAATACAGAGAACTCAAAATGGCGACTTCCAGCAGAAGTGATGCCACCACGCTTCCATCCAACACGGTGCGTCACGTGTCATGTGACTTCCTCAGGAGTGGTATTTGATCAACACTTTTTTATATTGTGTGCTATAAAAAATACCATCAATTTTGACAAAAAAAACTATATTTTCTGTTTTCTGCTATAAAACAACCAATAAAAAAATGTAAAAACACATTTCTTCATAAATTCAGGCAATTATGTATTCTGCTACATATGTTTGGTAAAAAAAAATCCCAGTATGTGTATATTGATTGGTTTGTGCAAAAGGTATAGCATCTACAAACTATAGGATAAATACTGGAATTGTTTTTCATATTATTAATGGCGACGATCAGAAATTTATAGTGGGATAGTGATATTGGAGTGGACATTTTTACACTGACACTTTGTGGGAACCAGTGACATTAATACAGTGATTAATGCTAAAAAATGTGCACTGACACTGTGCTAATGACACTGGTGGGAAGGTGTTAAACATCTGGGACAATCAAAGGGATAACTCTCCAAATATGGAAAGATTTCTTCGCAGTAAATGCAGTGAAGATGTGGAATAGACTCCCTCAAGAGTTGGTTCTGGCCAGCTCAGTAGATTGCTTTAAAAAAAACCTGGAATTCCTTTCTATATGCACAGAATATAACTGGATACTAACATTTATAGGTAAAGTTGATCCAGGGAGTATCCAATTCCCTCTCAGGGGATCAGGAAGGAATTTTTTCCCCCACTGGAGCAAATTGGATCATGCTTTATTTTTTTTTTTCAGTGGATCAACTGTGGGAGTATGATAGTGTATATGAAGGTTTTCTAATTGTGTGTGTATGTTTTTTTTTTTTTAAGTTCTTGGTTGAACAGGATGGATTAGTGTTTTTTTTCAACCAGATTAACTATGTAACTAAAACTGGTTCACACAGAATCTAGTGAAGCTGTGCATAGTAACCAATCAGCTTCTAGGTTTTATTGCCAAAGCTTAATTGAGCAAGCTAGAAGCTGATTGGTTACTATGCACAGCTGCACCAGATTCAGTGTTCCAGTTTTAGTAATTATCCCTCTTTATGCAGAGAGAGACTGCTTAGCACAGTGGTCGGCAAGCCGCGGCTCGCGAGCCACATGCGGCTCTTTACACACTTCAATGCGGCTCTTCTGTGTGCCGGGCGCCCGCTCCCCTCCCTCCTCTTGGGCGGCCGCCCCAAAAGTCAGGACTCTGCAGCTAGCCCAGGAATGGGCAAACTACAGCCCGGCAGACCTTTTAATCCGGCCTGCGGAGCGTGGCAAACATTGGCTGTCAGGATGTAGGCGGGGCAGCGTGACGAACTCCTCTCACAGTCCGCCCTGAAGACCGGAACGGCGCGGGAACACGGCGAGAGGAACGCGCGGAGCAAAGGTAAGTGAATTGACACAATATGGGGGATGAATTACTATAGGGGGAAATGAATTACTATAGGGGGGATGAATTACTATATGGGGGATGAATTACTATATGGGGGATGAATTACTATGGGGGATGAATTACTATATGGGGGATGAATTACTATAGGGGGGATGAATTACTATATGGGGGATGAATTACTATGGGGGATGAATTACTATAGGGGGGATGAATTACTATATGGGGGATGAATTACTATATGGGGGATTAATTACTATGGGGGATGAATTACTATATGGGGGATGAATTACAATATGGGGGATGAATTATAATATGGGGGATGAATTATTATATGGGGGATGAATTACTATATGGGGGATGAATTATTATATGGGGGATGAATTACTATATGGGGGATGAATTACTATGGGGGATGAATTACTATATGGGGGATGAATTACTATGGGGGATGAATTACTATATGGGGGATGAATTACTATGGGGGATGAATTACTATAGGGGGGATGAATTACTATGGGCGATGAATTACTATATGGGGGATGAATTACTATATGGGGGATGAATTACTATGGGGGATGAATTACTATGGGGGATGAATTACTATATGGGGGATGAATTACTATAGGGGGGATGAATTACTATATGGGGGATGAATTACTATGGGGGATGAATTACTATAGGGGGGATTAATTACTATGGGGGATGAATTACTATATGGGGGATGAATTACTATGGGGGATGAATTACTATATGGGGGATGAATTATTATATGGGGGATGAATTACTATATGGGGGATGAATTATTATATGGGGGATGAATTACTATATGGGGGATGAATTCCTATATGGGGGATGAATTACTATGGGGGATGAATTACTATATGGGGGATGAATTACTATATGGGGGATGAATTACTATATGGGGGATGTATTTTCAGTTTTAAAAATGTGGCTCTCAAAATAAATTTCAATCGTGGTTTTGGCGAGATTTGGCTCAGTTGAAAAAAAAGGTTGCCCACCACTGGCTTAGCACGTAGACTGAAACAGCAAAATATTTTGTTAAATCAAGATTTTTTTAAAATCAAAAAATTTTACCACTTTTACTACACAGAGCTTTGAGTAAAATAGTCAACCAGTGGGTCTACAACAGCCACAACCCTTTTTTATAAGTGCATATTTCAGTGTACTGAATTTACAATAAAATGGTTAACTGTGTGGCTTACATCTGCACATAGTTGCAGAAAACTTTTTTTTAAAATGTAACTTGTTCTACATGAACTTAGTAAAGAGACTGACAGCTATACAGTACATATTTTGGAAAAAAAAATATTTTTTCAGAAAAAAAAGGATACTTCTGGTATAGTAGAGTTTGAAAGAGATTTGTCAAGTCTTGAGGCTAAAATAGCAGTAGCTTTAGAGAGTATGCATCTCTTTTGTTTGTGAATGAGGGCAACTTTTAGGTGTTCTGAGTTTGAGAAGAAATTATTAGCTTTTCTGACCAAGTCAGCAAGAACGTTTCTGAAAACAGGCCTTGATTTTCAGAAGTACTGACATGAGTAATAAACTGAATTGTTGAAATAATAGTCATTTACTTGAACTAAAACAGCTCGAGCTTTTGGAAAAACAATACAAAAACAAATAGTGACCTTAGTAGTACACTGGATTTTGAAAATCAGAGCTTTTTTGACTACAATAGCAAAATATTCTGTAAAATAAATCCTTTTTTTTCTACAGTTGCTGATAATTGTATTATGCTAAATGTTAAGATATTCTCTGCTCCTCAGGTTAGGGCAGGTATTATGTAAAAAAACACCCTTTATTTCTATTACAGTAAATAAATGCATGTTTTAGTACATGAAATCTGCAAGATGTTATTTTGAAAAATCCTGTTTTGTTTTTTAATGATAAAAAGAAAAATTGACTCAATCATACCCAAAAACTGAATCAACTGCAGCAATACACTATTGCGCTTACAACTTAATGCCTCTCTAAGAGTGTGGTTATTGCAGCTTTTTTTGTTTGAAAAGTATTCATGTATGCATCTGCCTAACTTATACATGCATTTATATACAACGCATGAAATGGCAGCCTTGAACCTTTGTGCTAGTTTTTTTTTTTTTTTTTAATGACGGGATTAATTCCAGCTTATCCCTACTGATTGGTTGCAGTAAGAAACAAAGTGCTAGGGATAATGCAAAAGTCTGTTAATATAACAAGAAATGAACATGTGCTTCTGAAATGGTGTAAGCCCAGGAATAGAAGGTGGATCTCAAAACAACTTTTATTCATGAACATTGTGTTGCAGTCATTCCTTGATCTAGCAAGGGGATTTTTTTTTTGGGGTGGGGTAAAAATACTAATCTTAAATTATTATGCGTTTAGGTCACAGTTTTAAAACCATTTATGCAGAAATTCAAGAATCTCATTAGGGTTCCAAACTATTTTTAAAACTGCAATTGCTAATCTGTTAACGACTTTAATTTATTCTGTTCCAAACCATGTAAATTGTTAACACTTTCTGAAGATTGTCCATACAACATCAGTTTTTGAGAATATACCGAACAATGTGCTGAATAGAATCTCTTCACATAGTGGATTTTGAATCTAAAGTCACATACAACAAATACAGAACCAGGACAAGGACACTTCTAGAATTATAGAACTGTATGAATAATTGCCTATTCAAGGCTAAGGGGAGATATTTAAACATTTTATAAATAATTTAAAATCAGAATAACATTTCTTTTCATTACAGAGCTGAGAATTGTAGGCTGAAAATCAATCTTGTTCAAGGACAGGTTTCCTAAACACCAGTTAATATGTGATTTTATTGGCAACAGTTTTTCTTTAGTAGATTGGGTGATCTACCGAGAGTTTGTTAGATTGTACTGTCTCTGTGGTAATTGAGTAACCTTTTGACTCAGAAAACATTGTCTTGTTATCAAACCTATACAATTCCTGAAGCATCATTATATATGCAGAATGTATAATCTAAATAAACTACATCAACTGTATCTTTATTTTAATGCTCATTGGGAAAGTATTATACGAATATATATTTTAACACCAAACACAGTATTATATCATTATGTGTTTATGGGTTACTGAGATTTATGGGCACATTGGGAGAGTGCAGATTAATTGCATGTTTTGCAATATAAATTGATTCCCTTTAAATAACTGAATACACAAGGGGTATGTAGATACTTAGTTTAAATAAGTACTCTAGGTTAAATGGATAAATAATGAAGAACAGATGGCCATGAAAGAGACTACTTTTGGACAATAAAAAAACATTTAAGATATATAGGCTCCACCTAGGAATGATGCTCTGCTGGACCTGGTAATCTCAAACCATGCAGAGCTTATTACGAATGTCCATATAAAAAAACATCTGGGTAGCAGTGGCCATAACATGATTTCATTTATTGTTAGCTGTAAACAGCAAGCACATACAAGAAAAATAAAAATGCTCAATTTTAAGAGAGCTAATTTTCCAAGGCTGAGAGCTGCTCTCCAAGACTTAGTCTGGGAGGGAATATTGGCATCAATGAACACAACACATAAATGGGAGTTCTTCAAAAAGACTGTATATGAACAGACTGCAAAATATATCCCATGGGCAACAAGTTTAAAAGGCTACAAATCAAACCTATGTGGCTTACGGCCAAAGTTAAAAAAGCTATAGATGATAAGAAAAGAGATTTTATTAAATATAAAAATGAAGGAACACTATCATCGTTTAAACATTACAAAGAGCATAACAGAATATGCATAAAGGAAATAAAGGCCAAAAAAATTGAAAACAAACGACATATTGCAAGAGATAGCAGGACCAACCCCCCAAAATTCTTCAAGTATATTAATAGTAAAAAGGTCCAGTCTGAGCATGTAGGCCCTTTACAAAATAATCTAGAGTGGATGACTGGGGACGAAGAGAAGGCAAAATGTATTAAATACCTTCTTCAGCTATGTGTATAAAAAGGAGCATGGGAGGGCTCTTGTTCATAATGAGCATGGTATTGACACAGCTCCAGATAATCCACATTGGCTCACAATTGATATGAATAAAAATATATAGAAGGTGAATAAAGCACCTGGACCGGATGGCATACACCCACGGGTCCTTAAAGAATTGAGCTCTGTCATTTCAAAGCCATTGTTTCTAATTTTTTGGGACTCTTTAACCACTTCATGTCCGGACACTTTCACCCCCTTCCTGTCCAGGCCAATTTTCAGCTTTCAATGCTATCACACTTTGAATGACAATTGCGCGGTCATGCAACACATTTTTTAGCATTTTTTGAGACAGATAAAGCTTTATTTTGGTGGTATTTATTCACCACTGGGATTTAAATTTTTTTTTTGCTATGTAAATGAAAAAGTCCAAAAATTAAAAAAAAAGTGTTTTCCTTATAAAATGTTGCAAATAAATAATATTTCATCATAAATCTTGGCCAAAATTTATTCGGTTATCTTTTTAGTAAAAAAAAAAAAATAACCCAAATTAGTTTATAACCAAAAATTATAATTTCTAAACATTTTTTTCTACATTTTTATTTTTTATTTTTTTTTCTTACATACTGTCACCCTAGCAGTACAGTGTTACCATGGTGACACTGTACTACTTGTGGGGGGTGATAAAGATTTTTTTTTTGTACACTGTAGGCTGTAAAAGCAATCATTTCTCCTTATCTCTGGCTGCATTCTTGCAGCCATTGAGAACTACTGTGTGAGCTGTGATTGGTCACAGCTTGTCACATGGTACAAGGCTGTTGTGAATAGGCTTGTACCATGTGACCTCTGTGATCATTCACAGATTTCACACGTAGTAAGCAATGATGTCAGAAGTGACATCTTGCTTACTACTCTGCATGTGATCACTGATTGGCCAATCAGTGATCACATGATTGGGACTTCGCACAGAGGTCCCGTCCGACGATTGGTGTTCCACTGTGTCCGGAGGACACAGCGGGCACCAGACTGCGGTGCTGTGTGCTCCCAGGGAGCGCGCACAAGCAAGGGGCGGGGAGGCCATTTATAAACAGCCACCCGACCCTGCACTGTCACCGTCCGGCCGTTTATATACAATGGCCGGACAGGAGGTGGTTAATGACTGGCATATTACCACTGGATTGGCGTAACGCCAATGTGGTGCCAGTATTTAAAAAGGGTTCAAAATCTTTACCAAGTAATTATAGACCTGTTAGTTTCAATTATATAGTTGGGAAGATACTGGAGAGTTTAATAAAAGACCACATAGATGAGTTCTTGCTGGAAAAAAATATTTTAAGCAACAGACAGCATGGATTCATGAAAGACAGACGTTGTCAAACAAATCTGATTTCTTTTTATGAGGAGGTGAGCAAATCCTTGGATAGAGGGGTGGCAGTGGACGTGGTATACTTGGATTTTGCTAAAACGTTTGATACAGTTCCCAGCACATGGCTAATGTGTAAGGTGAAGTCTACAGGCTTGGAAAAATCTGCATGTAAATGGATAGAAAACTGGCTAAAAGATCATATTCAGAGAGTAGTAGTTAATGATTCATACTCTGAATGGTCTAGGGATGTCAGTGGTATACCCCAAGGTTTAGTGTTGGGACCCTTACTTTTTAATATATTTATAAACTATACAGGGTCTGTGAATAAAAATACCATTTCAGTCTTTGCAGATGATACCAAGCTATGCAGTGGAATGATGTCCTTACAGGATATCTTCAATTTACAAGCTGACCTCAATGCACTGTTTAATTGGGCAACTATGTGGCAAATGAGGTTTAATGTTGATAAATGTAAGGTTATGCACTTGGGGGCTACGAATATGCATGCATCATACATACTAGGGAGGAGACAACTGGGGGAATCAATAGTGGAGAAGGATCTGGGAGATCACAAGCTTAATAATGGCATGCAATGCCAAGCTGCGGTTTGTAACACAAGCAAAATCCCATCTGTATTATAAGATGTATAGACTCCAGAGAAAGAGATATAATTTTACCCCTGTACAAATCATTATTAAGAACTCATCTGGAATACAAAGTTAAGTTTTGGGCACCAATTCACAAAAAGAACATTGGTTGCCCTCTTTACTTTCTCCAGTTCCCCAAACTGATAAGAGGCATGGAGGAGCTCAGCTATGAGTTAATATTAGAGGAACTGAATGTATTCTCTCTTGAGAAGAAGAGATTTAGGGGGGAAATGATCAACATGTGTAAATACATCAGTGATTCTTGTAATGAACTCGATGTAGAGCTATTCACCCTGAGATCATCACAGAGGACAAGGGGCACTCTTTACGTCTGGAGGAAAAGAAATGTAATCTCCAAACACGGAAAGGTTTCTTCACAGTGAGAGCTGTGAAAATGTGGAATAGACTCCCTCAAGAGTTGGTTCTGGCCAGCTCTGTGGATTGCTTTAAAAAGTCCTGGATTCTTTCCTAGATACACATAATATAACTGCATACTGACATTTATAGGTAAAGTTGATCCAGGGAATAGCCGATTGACTCTCCGGGCATCAGGAAGGAATTTTTTTTTTCCCAGCAGGTGAAAATTGGATCATGCTTTGCTGGGGTTTTTTTGCCTTCCTCTGGATCAACTGTGGGTATAGGATTATAACTTTTTTTTATTTTAATGGTTGAACTGAATGGATTTTTCTCTTTTTTCAGCTAGACTAACTATACATGTATAAAATGCAGACATTAAAATACATAGGTGGCTTAGGATCCCCTTGATAAAGTCATGTGGTCTGTGGCAAAATGCGTTGGAGAGGAGTGTGCTCATGACGTCACAACGTTACCATTCATCGAAATAGCAGTAATAGTTTTCTACACATAACTCCAGGACTGTCATATCTTCAGGCAATTACAGTTATATTTAGGGCCCATGAATTGCCTTGCAAATGCACTTCGGATAGTGACTGTTTGGAGCCTGGACTATTTTTATACTGCTGGGGATAATACTGCCATCTTGTGCCTAATTAATACATTACTGGATAGTTCCATACATGGAACGTGAGTGCATTTCTTATATTTAAATGTGCAATAAAAGTTTTAAAGGGTAAAGCACTATTGTGAGTTTTTGTTTTAAGAGGAACACGGCTGAGCCTGAGGCAGTTATCTGGAGGGAGCATCCTTTGGAGCTATTATTCAGCTATTTGATCTTCAGAGTCCACACATTTGGGACCAAAAGCGCAGTCAGACCAAAACATTTTATAATGTGAGGTCACACTGCTGGAGGTGAGCAGATATATGGTGGAGGATGTTTTGCACTGGAATTCCTTAACAGATTCACAAGGCGGTTGTTATCCTAAGGACGGTTCACAAGAGAACACAAACATTTGAACTGTGATATATAATTTATATATTTTTTTAAATATTGTTTAAATTTTTTGAGGGGGGACTATATAATTATTTTGTTATTTTATTTCTTTTTTTGGTGTCATTATTTTTTACTATCACCATTCTTTGCTTATATATTTCAGAGGTGTGTGCATTTTTAGATGTAGCACAGCAATTTTGCATTGTTAATATTCATTATTTTAGCCCACTGAGACATGGGTTGTGTGCACTCGCGGCTACAGTATTCATATATATATATATATATATATATATATATATATATATATATATATATATAATTTTGTATTCACCATAGTAAATGCTTGAGTTTATTCACATTTTATTATCACATAGGTGGCTGTGGTTCTCTTTACTTCATTCCTTATTGAGTCACTGGCCTGAAAAAGCATGTGCATATTGCAAAATCAGCAGCAGCAGGGTGAGCTTGCACTGAGTCAGTCCACACACATCAGAGTACCCCCTGACCATGTTTACTCATTAATGGTGTAGCAAAAAACTGCATTTCCATCCCATGGGGTTTATTTCAGGAACATACAGGCCAAAACCACATTTAGTCTCTCAGCTCTGAGTGTATAACCCCTGCTTAGGGTTTACCGCCAAATGAATCTTTTTTGATTTTACCACAAATGGGCCTATACACACATGTCCTCTAGGTATCCAACAACCAGTTTTATATAGTCCTGCTTGTGACACTGCCTTAAGAGCAGGGGTGACACAGCAGCCTGGGCACCCACACATTGAATACCCACTTCAGTCATCACCCCAGCAGCTCTGGGTCATACACACAGAAGGCCCTATTAAGAACATTCTCTTCCTTTTGAGTACAATCTCACCTGCTGTCAATATTCTCCACTGGGTTTCTTGTGACACTCTTTCCTTAACAGAACTGGCTCTCCCAGTGTCATATATTTCCTTAATACTGTAACAGCCCATCTTTCTGTCACAATTTATAGGATCCATCTTGTTCTGGGCCAAGGACCTATTAAGTGGTGATGCAGTTTTGAATTCAAATGGAACTGTGGAATGAATAAAAAATGACATGATCCTGTCTGTCTGTAGCTGTTGGAATACAGTGTTCATATATTTTGTGCAACAACTACATCAGTATTCAGTAGAGATATATTCTTCAACCAGTAGATGGCAGTGTTTATAAGTGTGTAGCTGCATTTATAATAAACTCTATAGGGTTGCTTTACTAAAGGCATATAGTTTGTGTGCTGCAAGTGCACCTGCAAGTACAATGCAAATGCAGTCCAAGTGCAGTTGCTTTAGATTTGAGGGGAAACTCTGAAATGAAGGGAAGCTCTACTGATTTCTATCACTCAATCGTATGCAACAAAAATGCTGTTTTTATTTTCCTTGCATGTGATTGGGTATTATTTGCAAAGTGAAGTTTTGCCTCATTTACTAAGCTCTGGAGCACTTGCAGTGCACAGAATTGGGTTGATTTATTGAAGGCAGCTGCACTTGAAGTGTAGTTGCTCTAGAACTGAGGGGAAGCTCTGAAATGAAGGGAAGCTCTGCTGATTTCTATCATCTTGTCATGTGCAAACAAAAACGCAGTTTTTATTTTCCTTGTATGTGATTGGGTATTATTTACAAAGTGAAGCTTTACCTCATTTACTAAGTTCCGGAGCAAATGCACTTGCAGTGCACAGTATATTTGCCTTTATTAAATCAACCCCTATATTTGGCTTTAGTAAATCAACCCCGATATTTGGCTTTAGTAAATCAACCCCTATGTCCTGTTTCCTATTTGCAGTGAAGAAGAGACAAGCACATGTGGACTGTGCACTTTCTGTTCTGTAGGGCTATATACAGAATCTCTAAAAGGTTATGGGCCTAGACTCCCAGTCATAGCCAGCTACAGCTAATAAGTGCAAGATACAGCAACAGAAAGAAAACAGAAACAGATTTAAAAGAAATTGGCCAGGAACAGTTGCTGCAAAACTTTCATTTGCAAATCCGGCAAACCAGAACTACCAGTCTTGGAAATTCAAGATGAAAATGCTGCTAATAAGAGAAGGTATGTGGAAATGTATAAATTAAGTCATCCCAGAACACTCTTCAGATGAGTTGATAGAGAAAGACCAGAAATCTCAAAGCACAATCTCTCTTAGCATGGAAGATGATCAATTCTTACATACATGTAAGTGTGAAACTGCTAAAGAAATGTGGGAAGGATTACAAAAGGCACATGAACCAGCTAATCTTTGCAATAAACTTTATTTGATTAGAAAGCTATACTAAATAAAGCTAATGAAATGCCATGATATGCAGGATTACATAAGGCACACTTTGGAAATGGTTGAATGAGAGGTATAGGAGAAAAAATAAAAGCATTTCATGTTGCAGCACTATCACTTAGTGGTTTACCAGAAAGTTATGACATGCTTTTCACAGAAGTTGATGCATGTCCAAATGATGAACTGACATTGGAATATGTTAAGGGAAAGCTTATAGATGAATATAAGCATAGAACAGAATGCATTGATAGTGACAGTGCTTTGTCAACGAGTCTATTTTAACTGCCTACCAACCACCCTATAGCAGAAATACTGCTACAGGGTGGCATGGGTGCGCAAAATCACATATATATATTTGTGATTACTTGCCAGCGCGTGGTGATCTCTGAGGATCTCCTATGGGGAGGAGAACTTTAGTAAACAAAACAATTCTTCTTCATGTTGGCTCGTGCACACTGCTTTATATGGCTGTGCACAGCACAGCCATGCAAAGCAGTGTGATTACAAAAAAGTACACTGACAAAGCACAGTTTAAAACAGCACACAGTTAACCCTTTGATCGCCCTTCATGTTAACCCCTTCCTGCCCAGTGCCATTAGTACAGTGTCAGTGCTTTTTTGTTTAGCACTGATCACTGTATTGGTGTCACTGGGGATGTCAGTGACACCAAGTCAGTTCCCCCCAGTGTCAGAATGTCCGCCGCAGTCCCGCTGTAAGTCGCTGATCGCTGCCATTACTAGTAAAAATATTTAGAACAAAAAAGCCCAGTATATATATAGCCATTTGTAAACGCTATAACTGTCATGTAAACCAATTAATTTACACGTAATGGGATTTTGTTTAGCAAAGACATGTAGCAGAATACATTTTGGCCTAAATTTATGACAAAATTTTATTTTTTAAATTTTTTTACTGGAGATGTTTAATAGCAAAAAATCAAAAAGATTGTTTTTTTCTCAAAATTGTCGGTCTCTCTTTTTTTTATAGCGCAAAAAATAAAAACCGCACAGTTGATCAAATACCACTGAAAGAAAGCTCAATTTGTGGGAACGAAAAAGGACATAAATTTAATTTGGGTGCAGCATTGCATGACTGTGCAATTGTCGCAGCGCCATAATGCAAAAAATGGCCTGGTCAGAAAGGGGGGGGGGGGGTAAATCCTTAGGAGGGCAAGTGGTTAAAGACAAAAAATAGGAATAAAAAGAGTAACATGCAACAAGAAATGTGAATGCTTTGTGTGCAAGAAACAAGATCATTTAAAAGCAGATTGCAGAATCTGAAATGCTAGAATGCAAAAGAAAAAAAAATTAAACTACAAAAGGCCAAATGTGTGAAGAAAGAAAGTGATTTTTCTTCAGATATGAATATGTTTTTCAATCCAAAAGTTGTACCTCTTCTTTGCAAGCATGGTGTATTGATTCAGGAGCTACAAGTCCCATGACAAATGATAGAAATTTTTTCATTCACCTTTATTGAACAGCATAAAACAGAAATAAAATCATCACAGTTTATGGGCGTATAATGGAATCAGAAGGAGATGGTTTTCTTTACTGTCCTATTTCCCAGAGTGTCACAGAAAGATACCTGAGAAAACTCTCCTGTATGTTCCTGCTCTTGAAACTAATTTTTTGTCAGTGAAGAAGCTCACAAAACAAGTCAATGTAGTGACATTCCAAGATGACAGTTGTAACATCACAAAAGGGGATGTCTTACTTGCAAAGGCTAAAATTATAGATGAACTGTATCGGCTGAAGTGCAATAAGGTGGTTAATACTGCCAAGGAGGAAAAACATTAAAATTGCATTTGCACGTGGTACAGATGACTTAAACACAGAAGTCCTGACATTTTAAAGAAATTAACTGTGAATGATTATGCAAGTGGAATAAAAATTAGTCAATGTGATCAAACAATGAAATGCACCAGCTGTATAAAAGGAAAAAAGACAAGAAAAACCTTCTTGGAGATTTTAACATCCCTATTAATGTTAACAACCTGGCTACATCCCAACTCTTCAACTTAACCTCATCTTTTGCATTAGCACAATGTATACAGTCCTCCAATCACTCTGATGGGAATACATTAGACCTTCTTTTCTCCCATCTTTGCACTCCCTACAACCTCAAAAACACCGCCTTTCCTCTCTCTGATCACAATCTCATTACCTTCACAGTGTCCTCATCTTTAAACACCTATCCCTCCAAGCAGCAAACAATTACCCGTAGAAACCTTCACAACTTAAAAACTGTTCCTTTCCACTCTGCAACTGACCAATTCTATGACATAATATCTCCCCTGTCCTGCCCTGACCTGGCCACTGCTGTCAACAACAGTTCGCTTTCATCCACATTAGACTCACTTGCTCCTCTAACAACACGAAGCATCAGGCCCCGACCGTTACAACCTTGGCAGACTGATGACACCAGAAATATTAAATGTCATAGCCATGTGCTGGAGCGATTGTGGCGTAAAACCAAATCTCAACAAGCATTCACCCTATATAAATCTGCTTTCTTAACATACACTTCCTCCCTTCATGCTGCCAAACAAGCCTACTTTGTCACTCTTATTAATACCTTGTCATCCAGTCCTCGTTGTCTCTTCTCTACTTTTAACTCTCTACTTTCTCCAGCTCCACCTCCACCCAGTACCTCACTCACTGCTCATGAGATTGCAAATCATTTCATAAACAAGATTGATGCAATTCGTAGGGGCATTGCCACTGCACAGACATCCATCCCATTTAGCATACCTTATACTAAACCACCGTCAACACTTTCCTTTTTTGACCTTGCTACTACCGAAGAGGTCACTAAGGTTTTCTCAGAAGCCCATCTCACTACCTGCCCCCTGGAACCTGTCCCCTCACAACTACTATGGTCACCCTCTTCTTCCATCCTATGCTCCCTCACTCACATCTTCAATCTCTCCCTCTCTAATGGTGCCTTCCCCTCCGCTCCCCTCTAAAGCATGCGCATCACTCCCATACTTAAAAAGCCCTCCCTGGACCCCACCAACCTGAACAACTTAAGACCCATCTCCCTGCTGCCATTTACCTCTAAACTCCTAGAACACTTAGTCTGCAATTGCCTGAGCTCCTACCTCACCGACAACAACCTTCTTGACCCTTTACAGTCTGGCTTTCACTCACTACACTCCACTGAAACTGCCCTACTAAAACTCACTAACGATCTACTAACAGCTAAAACCAATGGCCACTACTGCGAACTCTTACTACTCGACCTCTCTACAGCATTGACCATCCCCTCCTCCTCAAAAAACTCTACTCTCTTGGCCTCCAAGACTCTGCTCTCTCCTGGTTCTCCTCCTACCTATCGCAGCGCTCCTTCAGCGTTACCTATAACGCTGCCTCCTCCTCTTCACTCCCTCTCTCTGTAGGGATCCCTCAAGGTTCTGTCCTTGGACCCCTTCTCTTCTCCATCTACACCTCCTCCCTTGGTCACTTGATAAACTCCCATGGCTTTAAGTACCATTCCTATGCTGATGACACACAAATCTATCTTTCTACCCCTCACCTCACCCCTTCAGTCTCCTCTTGCATTACTAACCTACTAAGTGATATATCGGCATGGATGTCACTCCACTTCCTCAAACTCAATCTTTCAAAAACTGAGCTCTTAGTATTCCCCCCAGCCCGTGCCCCCTCCCCTGACTTCTCCATCAAGATCAAAAACACAATCATCAGTCCCTCCCCTCTTGCCAGGGTACTAGGTGTAATCCTAGACTCCCATCTGTCCTTTCAGTCCCAAATCCAATCGGTGTCCAAATCTTGTAGACTTCACCTCCACAACATCTCTAAGATACGCTTGTTCCTAACCTCGGAAATCACTAAGCAACTTATTCACTCCCTTGTTATATCTCGCCTTGACTATTGTAACTCCCTCCTCATTGGCCTACCTCATCACAGGTTATCCCCTCTTCAGTCTATCATGAATGCTGCTGCCAGACTCATCCACCTTACTAATTATTCTGTATCTGCCACCCCTCTCTGCCAATCCCTCCACTGGCTTCCCATTGCCCAATTCAAAACATTAACAATAATGTATAAAGCCATTTATAACTCAGCACCAAATTACATCAACGATCTTGTCTCTAAATATCACCCAAACCGTACTCTCCGCTCCTCGCAAGACCTCCTGCTCCCTAGCTCCCTTGTCTCATCCTCCCATACTCGTCTCCAGGACTTCTCCAGAGCTTCTCCCATCCTCTGGAACTCTCTACCCCAATTTATCAGACTATCGCCTACTCTGCTCACTTTTAGGTGATCTCTGAAAACCTATCTCTTCAGGGAGAGCCTATCCTGCCCTCAGCTAATAATGGAATCTTCTACTCTTCCAACCAGTCCATCCCCCACAGTTACTACCTTTTTTACCACTAGCCGCTCCCTCCTAGATTGTAAGCTCCAAGGAGCAGGGCCCTCCTATCCCTCTTGTATTGAACTGTACTGTTGCTGTATTGTCTCCCATTATATTGTAAAGCGCTGAGCAAACTGTTGGCGCTACATAAATCCTTTATAATAATAATATTACAGGCAGCATAATGTTCTCCTTGGCTTCTCAAGACCCTTTCATGTCTGTCACATATGCTCAGGGTGAACCTGCTCTCATCTGTGAAAAGCACAAGGTGGTGGACCTGCCAATTCTGGTGTTCAATGGAAAACGCCAATCAAGCTCTATGGTGCTGGACAGTGCTGGGGCCTCAGGCCACCTTCATGAAGTCTGTTTCTGATTGTGTGGTCAGAGACATTCACACCAGTGGAAGGCTGGACGTCATTTTGGTAGGGCTCTGACAGTTCTCATCCTGTTCCTCCTTGCACAAAGGAGCAGATATCGGTCCTGCTGATTGGTTAAGGACCTTCTATGGCCGTGTCCAGCTCTCTTAGAGTAACTGCCTGTCACCTGGACTCCCCTCCATGCTCCTGAGACTGTGCTGGGAGACACAGCAAACCTTCTGGCAATGGTACATATTGATGTGCCATCGTGGAGGCGTTGGACTGCCTGTGAAACCTCTGTAGGGTCCAGGTATTGCCTCATGCTACCAGTAGTGACACCGACCTTAGCCAAATTCAAAACAAGTGAAAAACAACCAGAGAAGATGAGTAGGGAAAAAATGTCAGTGGCCTCCATCTGTAAAACCATTTCTGTTTTTGGGGTCGTCTCATTGTTGCCCATCTAGTACACCTGATAATTTCATTAACACCAAAGAAACTAAAACTGTTTAACAAACCCTTCTGCTACTTAACTGACCAGATCAATATCCCAGGAGTTTAATTGACTTGATGCTATACTCTGATTAAAAAGTGTTCCTTTTTTTTTTTTTTTTTTGAGCAGTGTACACATCCCAAAAGAAAAACATACAAAATGGGATGCAAGTGCAAATGAGGGTTTACTCATAGGGTACAATGAATCTCAAAAAGGATACATAATTGGGCAGCACAGTGGCTAAATGGTTAGCACTTCCGCCTGGCAGTACCAGGGTCGTTGGTTCAAATCCCAGCCATGGCACCACCTGCCTGGAGTTTGAATGTTCTCCCTGTGCTTGCGTGGGTTTCCTCCAGGTACTCCAGTTTCCTCCTGCACTCCAAAGACATGCTGGTAGGTTAATTAACTCCTGTCTAAATTGGCCCTAGTATGTGTATGTATGAATGTAAGTTAGGGACCCTAGATTGTACACCCCTTGAGGGTTAGGGACTGATGTGAACATACAGTATATATATGTGTAAAGCACTGTGTAAATTGGTGGTGCTATATAAGTACCTGAAATAAATAAAAATAAATAAATAATTCCACACAAACAAGGTAACCATCAGTAGAAATGTAAGTGTTGATGAAACTTTAGTGTGTTCAAAATTTCATGAACTAACACAAACGCTTCAAACTGAGGGAAATTCCACACCAGTGTCACATAAAGGCTATTTTTCTATTGGAAAAAAAAGTTTAAGCTACAGCATGATCCCCCATTGCCCGGGGGCCCCATGAGTTGACAGTCCGCCCCTGCTCCTCACCAATGTTTTTTGTTTCAACTGTAACTGACACTTTTGTCAGAAAGAATGGCCTGTTAAAGGAAGTGAAAAACAAGATATCTACTGGCAGGATGCATAATAGGTAATAAAAGTATGTTGCACTTTTCTAATTTCTTCTATGACTGCAAGCTATCAAGGTCATGTGGACAGGGTAGTTTTAGAAAGACATATAGTTAAGTAGGAGACAAACAAATGAAAGTCCCTCCAGTTAACATGTTTTAAAAATTTACAGTAATAAGCTATTTTCTATTGGGGAAACAGGTTTAAACCATGTAAGGAAAAGTTGACCATTGTATGAACTTCTTGCCAATGGTATGTGGTTTGTATTAACTGCAACCAACACTTGCCAGACAGATTGGCCTGTTAAAGGAAGTTGAAAATAGAGATTTACTGGCAGGATCAGATAATAATAGTATATTTCAGAAGGAAAAAAAACTACCTTGTTAATGCTATTGATGGACATTTTTTGCTCCATACATAGCACGTTTCAGCTCTTGTCCATCTACAGGACATTGTTCAAGAAATTATGTAAACGATGCACATGGTCTTTTCCAAATGTGGGAAGTATGAAATATCTTTAGAGCAATGCACTCTCTTTAATGTTATTCCATCACACGGTGATTAATGTTTTATATGTTTGCATAGAGAGACAATATCTTAGCATAAAATAATGTACCAACAACAGCCAGTTTCAGAAAAAGTAATAAGTAATTGTGCAAACCATTTTAATGAGATGCAAAAATAAATTAAACTTTGACCTAAGAAAGAAAAACGATCAGACAAAATAACACACTTCTGGGACCTGATATTACATGGCATTCCAGGATAGAACTAGGATAGTTATTAAGTAGCAGCACAATGGCAAATATGCTTACAGCAAGACATTTATGACACAGATTAGTCTGTTTGCAACAAATCCCTGGTGGTGAGTAGGGGTGAGTAAATGTGTCTGGGATTGTTTCATGTGGAGCTTTGTGAAATGTGAATTCAGAAATCTCTAAAATTTAATGTGTTACTAAACCCAGGACCCTGCATTCACTATATCGGATCTCCCACAGTACACAGAACAAGGAAGTGCAATTATTTTAGTAAATTTTAGTAAATATAAACTGCTAAATACCTTTTCTCATCAGCAGTTGGAGCAGTCTTGTGACTTCTATCAGTGTTCAGCAGAGCACTGGTTAAAGCTTGTTGGAGTTTTCTTTCTTCTCTAGGATGATGCAAAACCTCTTACCTCCATCTGGACAGTGCTGATTTTCCCTTTGCTGATCACGTGTACTCTCCCAAGAAAAGAAAAACCTCTCTAGAAATACACACTAAACTGAGCAGGTGCAGAATAGCTACAGTGCAGTCTGTCTTATCAGAAGATATGACGTGGACATTTGACCAAGAGGAGGAGCAGAGAAGTCAGGATTAAATGGCATTTTTACACAATGCAGAGGATTAACCCCTTAGCTTCCACAGTGAGTATAACAAGCATGCTTTACAGCATATACAGATTGATTTTACTGTTGTGGGTTTAGTAACACTTTAAATCAAAACACTGTTAGTGTCTATGGGGGCTAATCTTAGTAATAAATTCTGGCAATTTTCAAGGCAAATAGGCTTATGACAGGGATTGTAACAGCTGAGCACTTCCATGGGGCCATGTGCCAATGCAACTTCAAGAAAAGCAGTGGAAAACCACCAATCCTTTCAATCACATGCTTAGTAGATATGTTTAGGCTGTTTGTTGTGTTATCTTTGTGATGTAACAGCACTGAATCTTATGCAAATGTGTTTTAACGCAATGGATGGTTTGAGGTCCTAGAGGCTGTTCACCAACTGTGGGATATTGCTGAACCCCCAGTGGAGTTTGTTGAAGTTTTGAGAGGATGGGAGTGCACAGACTTTTAAAAATATTTTTGTTTTGCAACAGCCAACTTGTTTTGGGGGCTCAGCTGTCCCCCTTAATCAGGGATAAAAACAAGACAATAAATAAAATATAGAGAACCCTTAAAATGTGTTAAAAACTATAAATATATCAAAGTACAATTGCCTTAATGCATTATTATTGGAGCCAAAAAAGGACATACAGTGCTTGACTAAGAAGTATAAAAACCAAGAAGAAGAAAGACAACATGTTAGTATTAAGGCAAAAGGGCAACACAAAAACAACAGCATAGAAAAAGAAGAAAAACTGAATGTGTCCTTGTTCAAGCAACAGTACAACACAAGCACACAAAAATAAAATAAATAAAATACTAATAATAGAAGTGGTAATAATAATAAGGATAAACAAACACCAATGCACTGCAAATGAGAAATATAAAAACCAGTTCAAACAATCCATAAACAATATGACATTCTTGCAAAGTGGGTCCTATTCTTAACTATATGGACCCAATATGTGAGTAGGCTGCAGCTTAAATGAAGGAACACTGGAGCAGAGAACAAAAAAAGTGCAGACCAAGTCCATGTGGGGTTTACAGCTATGAGTAATGAGAATAAAGTTTGTATGGCAGAAACAGAAAGAAGGGAGAAACTGTAGAAGAGACAGGCAAAATGAAGCTACTGATTCAGCTGGCAATGGTAGACATAAAGGGGGTTATTTACTGAAACTACATGGTGCAAAATCTGATGCAGCTCTGCATAGAAACCAATCAGCTTCCAGGTTTTATTGTCAAAGCCTAATTGAACAAGCTGAAGTTAGAAGTTGATTGGTTACCATGCACAGCTGTACCAGATTCTGAGTACACCAGTTTTAGTAAATCTCTCCCTAAGTGTTTGTTGAAATCCTAGCTGAAAGAGAAAAGTGAGTTGGACTAAAACAGGAGATGCAATTGAGAAGATACAAGCTGACTCACCTAGATGATGCAGGCAGTTGGATTGGAAAGGCACCTGACATGTGTGCGTGTGTCAGGCTCAAATTCTCCATTACACGGGAAGGGGCTAAACAGGGGCAGAGTCTGGGCAGCCAACGCAAGTGAACAGGGACTACAGTAGGCTACACCAGCATCACTACTGGAAAGTAAATGATGTGTGAAAAACACCATACTGGGCTGACATGGATTTATGAAGAAATGATGGGCAGAATAGTTAGTGGCATGTATGCTCCCTGACTGGAAGTATATCCAGTCAATGATCTTGTTTATACTTGTGCATTCTGTCCCTGATCTTTGGCAAACTTTCTGACATATATGTGCTAAATATTATGTTTTGCCATTTTTTGCCATTTATGTGCTATATATGACAGGTTCTTATGTGTGGTATTCTGAGTGTCCAGATCCAACTAACGCTATACACATTATATAGGCAGCTTCAGAAGCTGTCAGTCTCTCTTTGCTTTCAGTGCTATCACCCACAACCAATCACTGGGAACCCTCACTGGGTCTCCTATTTGTATTCTGTAATGACCACATTCACAAGTGTAAATGGGGCTTTAAGCTGCAAGTGTAAAGATGGTGCAATGGAGATTCCAACTATGGGTCTTGTGTAGCATATGGTCAAAAAGATGGTGAGATTCAGACTGTGAATGCAGGAGACTCTATGGGTGCAGTAGATGCTGAGGCTGTGGGTGCAGCAGAGACTGCAGGCGCATTAGAAAGCTGTTCTTGCAGGGAAAGGGGCAGAAGAGACTCTGGGTGCAGCAGAGGTTAGAGCTGTAATGTCAAGGCATTCACTGGCTTTTGCAAGGGCTGAAAATGCTGAGGTTCACATTAGCTTCCACTGCCTGGTGAAGAATACAGACTGCTTGCTCCAGTGGTAATATAGCAGCAACTATCTATGCCTGCAAATACCCTCTCTTACTGATCTCTCATTGTTTACTCCAAGTCTCCTCCAACACACACTCACTGTAAATGACTGCAAATATAGCAGTATTCTGTAGCTGTATGAAAGTATAGCAACAACTATCTCCCACTGCAAACACTCTGTGATCTGCCCTTATCAACTCCAGGTCTTTAAAGCACACACTTACTGTGTATATGGTGAAAAAAATGCAGTATATACGCACTAGAAACAAACCCAAGAAGGTACAAGCAGCTACTTATGTGATTGTGATACCAATCCTCTATATGTTAAACTCAAAAAAGCAGAGCTAACCAATATTAGATAAACATTCAAAAATAAATAAAGTGCAAGTACTTAAATAAATCATCTGCTCAATATAAAGTGTATAAAGAAGATTAAAGTGCATAAAGTCCAAAGAATTATTATTAGAATATGTGCATAAGTCCATATTGAACATTTAAATCAGATAAGTCAAATATTAAAGTGCTGAAAGGAAAGTAATCTACAAATTTGCAACCAATCACTTTCATATGTGAAGTGATGTGATAAACACCAACACCAGGTACACCCTGCTGTCTGTCACCTCTCACCAGAAATGGTGGACAATCATATTATAAATGGTTCAATGGTGCATGAAACTCCTCCACAGGTACTATCAACTCAGCACAGAAGCAGAAATCCATCAACAGTAAAAGATAAAAAAAAACCTTCCATGGTAAAGAGGGTTTCACATCATTCATTGAGTTTCCAAAATAAACAAACGGTTTCCAGCAACGCCTATTCAAAAAACAGCAAGCCTTAATAAAAACCATAAAAGTAGCAGGCTGAAAGCTCCCAAAGGACGGAAAAACGTTGATCGCTTAGAGCGTATGATGTCACATGCAAGCCACTCCCGACGGTTTCATCAGAATGAGGTCTTCGGGGGATGAGCTGTACTAGTTTACTGTGTATATGACTGACTGAAAAAATATAGCACTGTTATGCAGTACTGGATGGTAGTATAGCAGCAATTTTCTTTCCCTGAAAACACTCCTTGATCTCTTCCTATCTATTCCATCTCTCCTCTAACCCATGCTGACAAAAGACTGCTGGGAACCCAGTTTTTTGAACATAAGAAAACCCTCATAATTGGCCTTTATACGCCATTTGACCACAGTTCAGACCTCAGAATTTCTGTTACTGGTAATTGATTGCTTTACCAGTCAGTGCTCAAATATGTTTGCCATTCTCCCATTCAGACTTCATTTCAGGTCTAATCAATGGTACAACCAAAGCTCATCAATTCTGGTAAATAAATATATACTCAATTTGTGTCTATTTTTTGGTATAGATCCACCCTTTCTCCTTCCAATGTCAGTTTAATGTTTAGAATCATGTGGCTGTTAACAAAGATAATTCGAATTTAGAAATTTGAAATTTGGTTTGATTTGATCAACATAGGAATCGTTCTTTATTTAATGCTTAGAAGCACTAGAAATTTCATTTAGTTTGAGTATCCGTGCCTAAAATGTAAAGCTGATTCTAAAAAGAAAAGCAAGCATTGTTGCTTTTTGACCATATTTCTTTAAAAATACAGTAAAACTCATCAAATGTTATTTATCAGCTTTGTCAAAACAAAATGCTTTTGTGCAATGTGTGGTGTATAATACTGATGATATATCATTACAATAAACTTTTGCTAACACAGAGGATGCAGGAAATCTGTCAACCACCCTGTCAGATAGCTAATACTGCAATAACTTTTGACGACACAAGGGGTATTTCAGAACATGATAGAGAAATCTTAAATAGATCCACAAATCTAGGAAGTGTCACCACTAAATGCACTTGTTTAAATGTATTGGATTTGTCTTTCACTTCATTGAAGTAACCACATAACTTGAATTAGGATGGAAAAAGTTGAGTGATTCCAATTCACATTTATTATATGTCATATAAACCTTGCCCAAAGGAAATTCCATTAGGTCTCCTGTAGGTCAATGACATTAGCTGTACTATAGATAATATGAATTAAAAGTGTTCTATAAATGTTGGATGGGCTGATGAATGAAAGGTCTGCCTCCTCTATTCACAAAGAGCATTGCATCCATAAAAGCTATAGTACAGCTTCTATGAATGGAGCATTTAAGAGATACTTTTCACAATACACTGTTGCTAAAACGATCTGCTGACAGATGCATGCCAAAATCCAAAGTAGAACAAAAATAGATGTTTAAGAACTTTAATAAAACATATTGAACAAGAAAATTACAGTATTAAAAAAAGTTTTATATATTTAGATTTGTATGTATTATACCAAATAAGTTATTTCAAATGTTTTACATTTTTAGGTAGGCAGATTAGTCTCAGAGTTATAGTCATGTTAATCAATGCATAATGCCATTGCTAAATTTTGTCTTGGCATCTAGACCTCAATGACCTCTGGTACAGAGAGAGTTATATAACCTTTGGTAGTCATAACAAAGAGCAAATAGACACATGAAAATAGAATAAGGAGCTGAAGATAATACAAACAGGATCTGGATTCATAGAATGGAAGGGCCAATCCAAATCCTGAAAAGGACAGAGGCTTAAGTGCGATAATAAGTGCAGAATAACTCATAAGAAAGCACTAGTACTACTTGTGTGGGTTTGATTGTTCTACATAAATTAACAATAATACATGAGGTGATTGTAGCCGTATTAGTGCATTTGCAACAGGAACAATTGAGTACTGACATGATACTTTTTTTATTTGCACTAACATACAATTTTGAGGACAAGCTTTCGGGGAATGTCCCCTTCTTTAGGTCTAAGCAGTACTGAAACAAAGATTTAGCAGAATGTTGGAAGAGATGTATGGGATGGGAAGAAAAAAAACAAAGATAAGATACAGCAAAAGCAAAGTCTGGGGGGGAGACAACACTAGCAGAGGCAGTCATGCTTGAGCTTAGAGTCATAAAACTGTTGGATAATGATTGAGGAATCCCATGTCAATCCCATGTTTCAGCGCTCTCCAGTAGTTATGAAGGACTGTATTTGCCTACAAAGGAACACTAAGGTATCATCAAAACCTCTACTGGGCAATATATGTCTCCCATATATATAGATAAAAATGTGAGCGCTCTAAAATACAATAAAAGCCGCTGTGCACAAAGGTAACCAAAAAATACCTTATAAAATGTACTGTAAAAAGGGGGTGCAGCGCTTATGAAAAATACAACTGTAAATATGTTTCCAATATAAATTCATAAATATGAATAAAACAGTTTAAAAAGTGAATAAAACCATTCAAAAGGTGACTCTTGTGCTCTTGCTATTCTGGAACCGGTGTCAGTGCAGTGATAATGTAAGTAATGCGCACTCACCGGATGTGCATATAAAATTCGCCTTTTTATCAATATTCCAGGTGTCATCAAGGGGAGTCAGGAACTGGGTAGTCTTCCCTCTAAGGGATGGTTGGTCATCAGACAGGATCCTTGGGGCTTTATAGGTGATCCACGTCCACCAGAGTTCCCCTTAAGGGGTTAAACCGGTATTGCTCCCTGAGTGGGAGATTCCCTTTCTGGATACAGGGGTTCGTCCTGAGGCAGTGTATCTGGGAATTAAAGGCTCCCCCTGGTGATATTCTCGGGCTCCCACCTCCTCAGGTGACAGAGAAGCTAGCAGTCCTAAGGCTCTGTCACCTGAGGAGTTGGGAGCCCGAGAATAGGCATAGGCCCCAACATATTCAGAAGAAAGAAGATGTAAGACTCTGTAGCTTGAAGCTCTTGCAGGCCCAAAACTCTGCCCCCTGAAGTTATCGAGGGACACTGCTTCTCGAGTGATGTCCTACTGAAGACGCCTTTCTATTGCTGCAAACGGTGACCTGGTAAGGAAATCCAGTGACAGAATAAATTCCCACAGGGAAAATGTTTTTCCTCCTCAGGCAAAGTCTCAGGACAAACCTCCTGAAACGCTCCCCTGGCCCTTCACATGCTCATATTCCCTGATGAAGCTGAAATGGCTGAAATTTGAGCCCTTACAGAACTAGGCTGAGCCCCTAATCCAGATCTGTGTGAGGAAAATATAGCAACTGGGCAGCCACAGGGTTGCTAGGATCAAAATCCTGCTCAGCTGCAAAGAATGTGAACTTGTTTCAGACTTCGGAGTAAATGGTATTTGTTGGCATCCTTCATGAAACACTGCAGGATTTACCACTGAAAGAGGATGGCCCTAATCCTTCCCTCTCAATTTCCAGTCCATCCTGGGCCAGGTGTTGTGGAAACACTGGTAGCTGAGGTGCTCGGTCCAGACCTCAGTTTCATGGCTAGGGTAAAACCCAGACCTGCAGGCTACTCTCGGAAAACTGACAACAGTCCCCCCTGGAACTTCATGACCAAAGGCAGTAGAGGAAAGACATTTGCTAGGCAACTATTCCTTGGCTGAGTGAGCACCCACTTCCTCCACCAATGGGTGAGGGTATCATGAGAGGCACCTTGTAAAAGGATGGCAATGCAAACAGCATCAACTGAGGGAGGCTCGATACTTGAGTGATATGGACAGATCTTTTCGATTAAAGACCCATTCATTGGGAACCAAAAACACCTGGCGCCACAGTCCCTTTTGCCATCCTGGGCACCTGCAGCCTCTGCTGTTATGTTTCCTTTATTTCCAAATACATGACACTGAACCTGTGCTAACTTCATGCAGAATAACCAGTCAAGCTTGAATGTAAAGTGACAACGCACATAGTAACTGCAGGTGGCAATCCGTCCTGTAGAACAGGCATCAAAGGTGACAATAGTCAGAGATAATGAACCTACTATACGGGATCCCGTGATCCCCCTGTCACACCCATAACCAGAGACTCCTGCATATCTGAGGAGAAGCACTTTGAATCAACTCAAGTGCCGACTTCTGTGTTGCAAAAAGGAAATTCTTTGTAATGAGCAAAGAATCCAGGGTGCCCAGGGTAGCATAGGGATGCAAGACATCATCGTTTCCAGGAGACCCCTGAATTGGGAAGCTTGACAAAACCGACAAAGATACTACATTCCAAAGATGATCCCTGCTAATTTGTCCTATTCTGAGAAGGAGCAGAAAAGTACTCACTTGAGCATTGAACTGGGCTTCCGTATTGATGACTAGATGGGTCTGCTCCCACTGTTTTGACACCTCCAATCCAGCCAAAACTGCTCAGGCTGGCCGGATGAAGTACAAAAGGGATAACAGGCGCATGGTGTGGCAGTCCATGTATGTTTGATGAGTTCCAAATGGGCAGGGGTGAAGGTAGTCCAGTAGGCACAAGCTGCGTAGGAGCGAAGCATAACTCTGCAGGAGGGAAACAAAGAAACACAGCATCTCTAAGTGTGTACTGCGAAGGTCTTTAACCACTTCCTGTCTGGACACTTTTACCCCCTTCCTGTCCAGGGCAATTTTCAGCTTTCAGCGCTATCACACTTTGAATGACAATTGCGCGGTCATGCAATACTGTACCCATATGAATTTTTTACCATTTTTTTGAGACAGATAAAGCTTTATTTTGGTGGTATTTATTCACCGCTGGGATTTTTATTTTTTTTACTATGTAAATGAAAAAGTCCAAAAATTTTGAAAAAAAGTGTTTTTTTTTATAAAATTTTGCAAATAAATAATATTTCATCCTAAATCTTGGCCAAAATTTATTCCGTTATCTTTTTAGTAAAAAAAAAAAATCCAAATTAGTTTATAACCAAACATTATAATTTTTAAACATTTTTTTTTACATTTTTATTTTATTTTTTTTAATATTATTTTTTATTTTTATTTTTTATTTTTACATACTGTCACCCTAGCAGTACAGTACCATGGTGACACTGTACTACTTGTGGGGGGTGATGAAGATTTTTTTTTTTTTTTTTTACACTGATTGCTTTTACACCCATATAGGATGTAAAAGCAATCATTTCTCTTTCTCTCTGTCTGCATTCTTGCAGTCATTGAGAAATACTGAGTGAGCTGTGATTGGTCACAGCTTGTCACATGGTACAAGGCTGTTGTGAATAGCCTTGTACCATGTGACCTCTGTGATCATTCACAGATTTCACACGTAGTAAGCAATGATGTCACAAGTGACATCTTGCTTACTACTTTGCATGTGATCACTGATTCGCCAATCAGTGATCACATGACCGGGACCTCGTACAGAGGTCCTGTCCGACGATCGGTGTTTCACTGTGTCCGGAGGACACGGATCGCGGTGGTGCGCGCTCCTAGGGAGCGCGCACAGCTAGAAAAGGCGGGTGCCGTTTAGGAACGGCAACCCGACCTTGGACTGCCACCGCCCTGCCGTTTATAAACAGCAGGCGGACGGCAAGAGGTTAATAGAAAGATAAGTAGTAACTCACATCTTAGAATTTAAAAAAAGGCTCATGGGTAAGAGGGTGAGATGTCTGTAGCCAGATGTTGTTGTGTGACTGATCCAGAGAGGAGATCGACTGAGTCCGCCAGCAGGTAGTATAGTGCATGTGCTGTGTTTCTTTGTTGGCTGGATGAAATACCCTTTTGAACTAGTAAGTGATCTGGGCTCTGGGCCAAAAGTAGAATACCATCCAAGTAGTGATGGATGCAAAGCACCCCATTTCCTCAGAGGGGCTACACAGAGATTAGGGCCTACGCAAAGGTCATCTGTGGGGTGGAGAGCTATGAAGGAAGGTATTTAAACTGGAGATGTCAATCCCCCACTGAGACTCAGTTTCTTTAAACTTAGCAGTTGAATCTTCAGTCTTCTCCGTAGAGACACCGAAGAGAATAAAGTCTGTGAGGGAGAACTTCGAATCAATGCCCTTTGCAGTCATATTATTGATGTACAGAAAAGGACATCTACCTCTGTAGCAGAAAATTTTACTTTGGTCTGGATGAAGAATAATTCTAGAGGGCGATGTCTGACCCACCAAAAGTAACACGTTTTATCATAAAAGGTACCCACAGATCCCAAAAATGGGCTTTACTATCTGTGCCCCGAATCAACCACACTAGCCTGGGGGGGTCCTCTCAACAAAACTCCTGTAGGGGTTGAAAGGAACAAAATGGATCATGGCTGTTCTTTCTTCAGAAAGGTGCCTTTGCACACTCTTCTACCAGCTCTTGAAGTTTCTAATTCTGGCAAAATAGTCTTGAGTCTTGAAATGTAAAGTGGGTCAAACTAGCCGAGAGCTCTCACCTGAGCCTTGACCTCCTATGAAGAGGAAGGCAAAACTAACCATTGACAGCTCTTGAAATAGCGCTTAGCATAGGGATGCTGATTAGTATACAGAGCTGCCTGTCAAACATGAGAATTAGGGCTTGTTTGCATGTGCAGATAACAGCCGCTTCTCTGAAAAGTGATCCCACGTAGTCGCTTTTCATAGGGTATTTAGCAGTTAGTTTAGTATTGTCCATATCTTTTCAGTGGAGTGCAGTGCTGTAATGTGTGTTACTGCAATGCATGTTAAGTGCATTAGCATGTGGCAGTGCCATTATCTTCAACAGAGAAGTGGTGTTTTCCTCCTGGATAGGGTATAATTTTGCAGATGCTTACTAATGAAAAACTTCATACCACTGTTGCCACTCCTCTTGAACCATCGGGTTGAATGGAAGGCTGTGCCTTGAAAATGTGAAGTATGTTCTGAATTTGAAAGGCAGTCATCTGGGTCATCCTGTTCTGTGCCTTCTACCCTAATGAATGACTGGACCCAAGAGACACTTGAACTCTGCTTAGCCTTTTCAAGGAGGATGATTGACCTTCTTCTTCCTCTGGTGAAGCCAGGTGCAAGGCAGAAGTGAATGGCTTGGATAAAGGTGCCTCCAGAGCCAGAAATAAAGATGGCGATGATGGACTTCGGGCCTCCTTGGTAAGGAGGGCTGTGGTGCCCTATACTCTTTTGCAGGGCTGCATTCTTGATGTTGTGCCTGGAGTCTGCTGGCTTAAGTGGTTGGAGAACTCACAGGGTCATTAACTATTTGTCCATGAAGGGCCATGACTTGCTGGCTCCCAGCCTCCTTTGTCCTTAGAGCGGTTTCAGCGGCAATATCATCAGACATGTTAGTCTGGTATTAGGTCCACACCGCAGGCTCAGCACTCTTTATCCTTTGTTACTCTTTGAACTCAGGGAAGCAGAGATGCCAACACTTACTTGGAACTTTGTGTGTATCCTGGGTGAGACCTGCAGGGCTGGAAGAGCCACTGGACTCATCATGCCATGACAATGCTATTTTAGCTTAACCTTAGGGCTAGATCACACTATAGAAACGCAGTCCAGATGCGTTCCTGATGCATTTTTGCATGAGCAGTCTTGATGCGTTCCGGTGCATTTTTGACGTGTTCCGGTGCGTTCTTTCCCCTCTCTTTTTCTTCAATTGAAATAGGGACAGTGCATGTTGGTGCATTTCAGTGCATTTTTTATGTGTTTTACCACGTTCCACTACAGTTCTGTGCAGAAAAAATGCAGCATGTTCTACTTCTTTTTCTGCAACTGGAACACACTGAAACTGCAAGCACTGATGTGAACTATGACATTGACAACCTTGTAACCTACTTTCTGTGTGCTTTGGATGTAGAAAAAAAAGCAACTGAAAAGCATGTAGTGTGAACTGGCCCTTAAACAAGAGCGAGAGCAGGCTGGGTTGTACCAGAAGATGAAGGCCACACTCATGGAAAGGCACTCTTTTTCCTCTTCTTATGTACCACACTGATGGTCTCTACCTGACCACACTGAAAATGGTAAGCAGGACAAAAAAGAGTAAAGCAAAGAGAGTCTATTTATGTGCTACCATATAATTGAAAATCATTGTCAAGGAAATAGCTGCCTACACTCTGTGGGGTTGATTTACTAAAGGCACACACGCTGTGCATGCTACAAGTGCACTGAAAGTTTAGTTGCTCTTGATCTGAAGGGTACATGCAAGGAAAATTAAAAAAACTGCATTCTTGCTTGCACATGATTGGATGAAAAAAAT
Organism: Staurois parvus; assembly: GCF_062004578.1. Taxonomy (NCBI): domain Eukaryota; kingdom Metazoa; phylum Chordata; class Amphibia; order Anura; family Ranidae; genus Staurois; species Staurois parvus. The sequence continues at coordinate 536,938 of NW_028318272.1, read as the reverse complement.
CAGCAGAGTTTCGCCTCATTTCATAGCTTCCCCTCAGATCTAAAGCAACTGTACTTGCAGGTGCACTTCAAGTGCACAGTATATTTAACTTTAGTAAATCAACCCCAGTGTGTCCCCACATGTAATGAAATAATAATATAAATTAGTGTGACGCTTATTTCAAAAAGTATTGAAAATTAACCCCTTGGGGTCAGCACCTCCAGGCCCTTTAAGGGGTTTGTGATGTTGGGAGGTGGGGTTTAGGGTCATGTGACTGCTGTGATTGGTTATCATGATGGTCACATGATCGGAAAGCTCACAACCGCAAGTAGCAATCGGGACCTTCCCGTGAGGTGCCGGTAAATGAGTCAGGAGCAGGGGCGGACTGACAATTTGGAAACTCGGGCACTGCCCGAGGGCCCGGGGTCAGTATGGGGCCCCATGAGATGCCCCTGGTACCTTTTTCATAGTCTTTTTTGAGTTTGGGCAAGGACACAGGAGCCCCATGATCCCATATTGCCCAGGGGCAACATGAGTTGTCAGTCCGCCCCTGGTCGGGAGAACGCAGGGCGCGAATGCTTGGCACATGTTTTGTTTACATTGTTTAAATATACAACCCCTCTATGCCAACGGCCATGCACCGAGAGGCCGCATATTTGCGTACGCTCAGCACCAAGAGTTAAATTATGTGTATCAATATACTATTATTATTATGTACTTCAAAAAACTAAAAAAAAAACACTAATCAAATGTGTGTGTGTATATAATTATTATATTATATTATTTTTTCAAATCAGAAGAGGAGTATAATTAAAAGCGATAAATACATACTGTATATACAGTATATATAGTCACCAAGAGAGTAATAATCAATATAAGTAAGCTGTGCTCTCAAATAATATACAATATATAGGACAATAGCTGATAGTTTTCTCAAACATTCAAAAATGAAATATAATATATTATGCAACCTTCTAATTCTTGCTGGAGATTACAAAAAGTCCAGCCCTGCATAAACTGATATACCCTCCTATCCACATTGTGCTAAAGAAATAAAAACAAAATCTAAATGCATTAAAGCAATAAGTAACTTTATATCCTACTGTGTATTGCTCCTCAAATTTCAGTGATGTAAATTTATCCTAAAAAGATATAACAAAATAATAATAGTGCTATACCCTATTGGGTATTAATCACAAAACCACAGCACTGAAAAAACATCCAAAAACACCATTAATAAAAGATTACCCTACTGGGTGTTGCTCCCAAATTTAGTGCTACACAACACTAAATAAATAATGTAATAAAAAATACATATACCACATAGTAGGACAGAAAGAGAGCATGAATCTCCATACACTTTTTACAGCGTGAAGACAGAGGTTTCCCTCATATTATTACCTCTTCTGGTTGAATGTTCTTAGTTTATAGTATTAGGTTATTTTCTCTATTGGTCAAGTGTTTATTAATACTTCTGGTTAAATGTTCACTCTGCAAAAGGTAACAAATATAAACTGACATTACATATATATTACAAACTTCACACGTATTGTTTGTGACTTTTGCATAAATGCTTACGCATTCGCAATACACATTTCTTTATACATGAACTCCTATGTAAATGCATTTTTTTAGTTTATAGTGTTAGGTTATTTTCTCTATTGGTCAAGTGTTCATTAATACTGGCTAAATGCTCACTCTGCAAAAGGTAACAAATAGAAACTGACATTACTTATATATTACAGACATTACACGTATTGTTTGCAACTTTTGCATAAATGCTTACACCTTCGCAAGGCAAATTTTTTTATACATGAATCCCTATGTATATATTTTTAATGTCCTGTATATTTGTTATAAAAACAAAACTTTATTGTTTGGATTATTGTTATGATTAAGAAGCTTATATTTTTATTTTTGTACAAAATGTGTTTTCTTTGCTCCTAAAAATTAACAAAAACATGAATCTAGTGTGGGTACAGCGCTTAAAATCTTTAGTCTTTGTCTGCAGATATTTTCTGTGAAATTTCCTGTTTTCTCTTTACCCCAAACTCAGCACCAATCTCATAGTAATGCCTCAAGGAGGCTTCTCCCAGTTATGAGACAGTCGTCTGTGATGTTTTACAACTAAACATCCTATTACAGTGTGTGAACCAAAAAATGGATTCGTTTATTTCTAGCTAACAATGATGGTGGTCATGCTGAGCTTTGCTGATGTCAAAATAAAGGCAGTGAATACCGTATGTTGTAATTCAGCCTGCATGTTCAGCACTTTTTTACTTCATAAGCACAGCTATTTCAATTACTTTAAGAAAATACAAGGATAACCGATGTATTTCCATTTCCCCATGCAGCCTCATAACACTCTGCATAGGTTTTTGCAATCACTGGAATTCCCAGGAGAGCTTATCATTTAATTTTGATGTATGAGCCACTGAGAGATGATGTCACAAGGGTCACCACACATAAAGAATGTTTGCAGCATCTCAAAAAACATTAACCCCACCATGGGGCCACTCATTCTTCTTTATGTGTATCTGATTCATGTACGTGACCTTGTGGAAAAATATTAAAACTGATGGAGGGAAAAAAACTGGGAAGAACAGTAGCCTGATATCCCAAGAGCTTATTATACTGCACCTGCAAATAATTAATATAGAGCAAATTTGGGTTGACATGATAGAAGCACATTTCTTGAAAGGAGGTAAAAGCCAAGGAATATTCATTTTGTCCCCTGTAGCTTTCAGTGAGCAGAGCCAACATACACTGCATGACATTTGTTATTTGGTTAATGTAGAGAATGCTCCAAACTGAAGCAGTTGACCTTTTAGTTTTTCTCACAGGCTTGCTCAAAGTCACTTATAGCTGGTTTTATCCACTAATTAATGTTTTGCCTTAGCATCTCTTACCTCACAGGCATCTTGATTAGCTCTTTTCCCTCTGTAATATTAGCAAACGTCAAACTACACTTAATTCGTTTGTATGCAGTAGACTATTCAATAAAAGCAAGGGTTCAGGATCTAGTGTTCTTTATTTTTGTTCTGCATTTACTAATTCACACAAAGGCATCTGACAGACAGATAGAGCCTTTGAAGACTTAAAAAGTATCATCACTGATTACAAATCTGTGGTAAATCACAAACAGGACCAATTGTATTTAGTACTTATTCTTGTTCCGGTCCATTTGCAGTTGCTGAGCTAGCATAGTTGATAATACCCCTTTTTTTCCCAGTAGCTGCCTGCCCTTGCTTCTCAGAAGTAGACTAATATTGAATAAGGTCTGATTGACAGTGCTCATCTCTGGCAGCAGGTGCTTGATGGAGATGAGTGCTGTCATTCAAGTCGGCACTGGCAAGGCAGTGATCTATCTGTCCCTAGATGTCTCAGTTCACAGACACAGGGGGAATTGTTAAAATGCATCTGAGACAAGTTCTGTCTCCACTGGTTCTATCGCCTATGCATCCATTTAGCTTACGTCTTTTTCCACACTGCTTACAAAATGAAAATTCTTAAGCTATACCCTAAAGTTTGTCTCAGACACTTCATTTTCCTCCCCCGTAGTGCACAGCGCTGATCTGAGTTGCTCTGTGCAATGTAACCACTTCAATGGTGAATCACAGTTATCACAAATGTGAGCACATTATTCTTTACATTGTTGATGTCTCCACTTCCTCTTACAACAAAGAAAGGAGAGGAATCATATTAATTTATGGATGGAAAATTAATAGATTAGAGCAGCTGCCTGTTCAATGCTTTAACCCTTTAACACCCCCCCCCCCTTTCTCCTGTACATCTGATCTCCACCTTGTCCCTGTTTGTGACCTGTATATTAAACTCTTCATCTTCCTCATCCAGCAAATGGCATCCAGAGGCATAGATGAGCTCATCTATGAGGAACGATTAAATGATCTGAATGTATTCTCTCTTGAGAAAAGGCAATTAAGGGTGGATATGATCGCCATGTAGATTTCTATAAGTGGTCCGTATAGGGAACTTTGTGTGGAGCTATTCACTTTCAGATCATTACAGAGGACAAGGGGGCATCAGGAAAAGAGCCTTCTTCAAGAACTAGTTCTGGCTTGCTCAGTAGGTTGTTTTAAAAAGGGCTGAATGCATTTCTAAATACAAAAAATATAACTGAATATTAACATTTATAGGTAATAACACCATGGATCGTTGATCCAAGGAATATATGATTGCCTCTCGGGGCATTTGGAAGGATTTATTTTTTTTCACTGGAGCAAATTGGATCATGCTTTATTGCTTTCTATTGCCTTCTTCTGGATCAACTGTTGGTATATGGTGTTTTTTTCTGTTGGTTGAACTAGATGGACTTGTGTCATTTTTCAACCTGGCTAACCATGTAACTACTGTATATAATATCTCCGCATTAACTCCTTCATCTCAATCTTCCCATTGTATATGACCTGCTCTTTTGCCTCCCTCTGTGTATGATTTGTGCATTAAAGTATCTAGTGCAGTATTACCAAGCTCCATGTTTAACCACTTCAGCACCAGCAGGTTTCTCCATTTCCAAAAATGATGGAAAAAATGTGATCACCTTGGTATGTCTACTTTCCAAAAAGGGGTAATTTTGTTTCTTTTGTACTGTCCTAAATTTCATATTGTGTATGTTCTATAAAAGAAAATGAGGAAACCGTTTTTTTTAACTCATGGCATTTTCTCATTTATAGTAAAAAATAAAAACCCCAGTTGTAAATAAATACCCTCAAAAGAAAGCTATATCTGTCTAAAAATAATATATATATATTTAATAATCTGGATACAGTATTGCTTGAGCAAGTAAGTCATACTCCCAGTCATACTATGACATCACAGAAAAATGGCTTGGTAATTACCAGGTATTACAAGCTAGTACTCAAGTGGCTAAACTAAACCTACCATTGAAAACTGAAACTGTAAATACTATATACTGAGTGTACAGTTGCAATTACATTTAATGTATATGTTTAATTACAGGATATTCTTGTCTAAGCAACGTAATAGCATGAACTGGTCTATAAATCTGCATGTGAACATACAGGGCTAGCTGGGGCACTGCACTGGTAATCATCATGTGCTTATTTCTTAGAAAGTGACTACAAATGTTTCTTTGTCGATAAATGGGCTATTCATAATTCAATGAATACGTATGAATATTTATACTTGTCTAACAATAGCAACTTCACAGACATATGTGAAAAGACACTTCACAGTTTTTTTAACAGTCTATGCAGCACTTGTAGCCATATACTGTGAGCATGCAGGCACAATATAGGGTTAGTATATATTTTTACACTCATAATTTTTTTTGTGTTAAAGTGTTTGTAAAGCCTTTCATATACCCAGTGAAGTGACTGGCCTCAGGTAATACACAGAGATTAAACAAATCCTCCTACAAAGGTTGTACCTGTTTATCTGCGTCCTTCACATACCATAAACAGAGCTGTGGCTGCCAATCACAGGCTGTGTGCTGGAGGTTCCTCTTGTCACCTTTTTTTTCCTCTTGGTGTCAAAAAAACATGTCAGAAGTAATATATGCTGATAGCACAGGAAAGAGGCAGCAGGCAGAGATGACACCTAGTGTTTGTAGCCTCCCTAGCGGTATGATTATATCAGTATTTCTGTGCTCAAAGCGGTAAATTTTTTTGCATGGAAATATGTATTTTTTTTATTGTAGGCCTGTAATTTTTAGGAATAACTCACTGAAATCTGTCCGAACAAGAGTCTAGTAAACATCCCGGGTATGTTAAAATTTAAAACACAAAGTCATAAATTATAATTTAATAAACAATCATAAAAAATAATAATAATAAATTTAATTCAATAATATAATCAAACCAAAAAAACAGAAATTTGAAATATAGCGCAAAATTATTTTCAGTGTCTGATTCCCCACAAATCATTATCACTCAATTCTGCAAGTAGTTCTAATTTACTATCTGTGTTCTCTAGCTGGTCTAAAACAGTTTTTGACCTAAAGGGACGCTTTTTGGACGCCATGGACGTTTCTCAGTTTCCAGGAAGAAAGAACGGTAAAAGTGCAGGCAGGGCACAGGACAAAGCACTAGGGACAAAGTGTATGTGAAATGCTTTGATACAGTAATGTTTTACTATGTGATTTTAGTGTATTTAGTGAATGCACTTTTTCACATTTTTAAATTTCCCACCAGTTCCGTCCCCGTACGTCCTGATGTCGCAGGGAACGGAACTCGGAAGACAGATGTCGGCATTGGCCAGAGGACATTGCCGGAGACACTGCAGGAGGGACATCGCGGGAGTGGTGCAGGACAAGGTAAGTGCAGAAGAGATCCCGGAGCAATGCTGCAGGGTATTCCTGAGTGTATCTCGGGGTTACCGCTTGTGGTGCTGAAACTTTACCCCAAGCTACACTCGGGAATACCTCCAGTGAGGTTAAAGTGATTGTAAAGCTTCATTTTTTTCAATAAAATAATAAACATGTTATACTTACCTGCTCAGTGCAATGGTTTTGCACAGAGCAGCCCTGATCCTCTGGGGGCCCCCCTGGGGTGCTCCTGGCTCCCCCACCCAGCACCCCCGAAGGAAACCACTACCTATGGGGGAACTTCTGCATACTTGATCCTGAGTCGGGCTGTTTGCGTCTATTCAGACATGAGCGTCTAGCTTGACCCACCCCCACTCTCTGTTCACAGATTTTGATTGACAGCAGCAGGAGTAAATGGAATCCTCTCCTTCCAGCCAAGACTGTGAGAAAGGGGGGAGAGCAGAAGAGGTGCTGCAGACGTGCACAGGATCGAGATCAGGCTCAGGTGAGTTTTTAGGGTAAAAAAACCTTTTACCCTTACAACCACTTCAGTTGAGACAAGTACAGACTATAGATGGGTATGCTTTGTTCACATTTAATGTTTGAGGTTTACATCCACTTTATAGGTTAAACATTGTGACAAATAAATAGAAAATTGTGAATTGATAATATTTTGGTACACAAGAAATTAAAGTACTGCCAATAAAGGTTTCAGTCATATAAATGTTAGGTTAATATCTGGAACCTTAATTGTGGCATCAAGGAATTACTGGCATTTCAATAAAATAATTAACATTAATAATTAAAATTCTATTAATAGTTCAGATAAAACAAATTGTTACTCATGAAAACTCATTCTTAAAGCTGAACTCTAGGCAAACAGAACAATACAGACAAACAAACACATACATTAAATATACTGTATCTATGAGAGCTCTTATACCTGCCAAATGATTTGTATATCTGTCCATCCAGTCTTGAAATTTACACAGCTCTGGCACACAGCTATCCCATCTAGTGAAACATAAGAACCACATTTTCTCTGCTGCAGTTGAATAACACTTGCAGAGCTTAATCCACCATGTGACTGGAACATGAAAGCAAAAACAGCACACAAGTAAGCTTTTCTCTCTTCCACTTTGCTGTCTCCTCCAATCAACATGCACCCTACACTGCAGCACAACTGGAAGGCTTTGTATGCTGACTTTCTTCCCTAAATGCTGTTAAACAGGGAATTGCAAGGAATCTGATACTAAGTCAAATTAGGGTACTTATACAGTTTGCATTTGGAAAAATACATGTAATGATGTATTAATCATTATGGAGCTGCATGAATTTGTGTATTTTATACCCTTGTATGGAGTCCAGCTTTAAATGTATAAAAAATGTATAAAGATTTGGAATTAGACAGTGATTATATCTAAAGTATACCACAGACAACAACCCTTATTTTATTACCCATTTTGTGCTTAATGGCTGAATTCTGCCTCCATGAGACACGGTTATAGTGTAGATATCAGAAATGACCTATTCATTGCTTTAGACATCCATCTAGAATACATTTATAGAACACTGTAAATATACAAATATAAAACAACAAAAAAATCAGCATTTTCATTGTATATAATCATATTTAATATTGAGACATATACAGGGGTGGACTGACAACTCATGAGGCCCCCGGGCAATAGGGGATCATGGGACCCCTGTGTCCTTGCCCATACTCAAAGCACACTCAAAAAAGCCTATAAAAGGTACCAGGGGCATTTCATGGGGCCCCCTACTTACCCCGGGTCCTCGGGCAGTGCCCGAATGCTCGAATGGTCAATCCGCCCCTGGGCATATAAACTATTCACTGTCACTGGTTCCATTTTCATTAGAATAAATATGCAGCCCTGCCCTACACTACTGCAGTTTACTGAGAAAATTGTGCAGCATAAAGAAGAAAAAATGTAAAACACCCACTTGGATGTCTAGTCCACTGAACAGTTAGTTTCTGATATCTACAATATAACCCTGTCCTCGGGAAACAGATTCCATCTGTGAAATGCATCAACATTTGTCTATAGACTCAGATTTTTGTCTGAGCTATAAATAATGGTTTAATTTCAAGTGTTCATTCATAGTATACATTAAGAATGTAACACTCTATTTATTTTTATCTGGTCTAATAATAAAAAAAAATTAATATTTTACTTAATTGTCTGTGATCCTTTGATATCAGAAAACAACCATTTTTTCTAAATTTGTTGGATGGTGTCTGTGGGATGGAGGAATCTCAAGAACTAGAATATTTTCAATATATGTTTTTCCACTTTTTCAAATGGATGTATAGTGGATTAATATCTATATTGTTATATCTGCCTTTTGTTTTGCACATACCTTTACCAGCATGCAAGTATTTTAAAAACTCATCATAGACAACAGCTTATCTCTGTGAATTGTAAGTTCAGTTATGCAATGACAAATATGCAGAGTGTAGATGCATAGTGCCAAAATGGCTGGTACTATTGCCAGTAAAGCCTAGGTGGGCATAGAGTGGTATGACAACTCATGGGGCCCCTGGGCAATAGGGGATCATGGGGCCCCTGTGTCCTTGCCCAAACTCAAAAAAGCCTATGAAAAAGGTACCAGGGGCATCTCATGGGACCCCCTACTGACCCCGGGCCCTCGGGCAGTGCCCGAGTTTCCAAATGGTCAGTCCACCCCTGGGTGACCTGAATTTACCAGGGAAAATGAGAATGAGGGACCAATTCCCACTTCATTAATTTAAAATATATGGTTTTATCAAGCCTACTACACCAAAGCATGTCTCAAAAAAATATGGATGGATGGGATATTTTATGAACTATATGAGTGCCACCATTTATAAAAGAACATATCTGAAATAATGAATAATAAATGAAAAATGTGCAGATAGATAGATAGATAGATAGATAGATAGATAGATAGATAGATAGATAGATAGATTGATACTAGAGTCCTGGCACCTTTACCAGCAATTTGAAAAAGTTAGAGACATTTGGAGATGGAAATGAATGGAGAGTGACATAGAGAGTGCTGATGAAGTGCAGCCTTAAAGAAGTCTCATTACAAAATGATGTAAACTTTGTACACACTGTAAATGAATATACCTACTGAGTTAGTGTACCGCACTTAAATTTGATGACTTCATTAAAATATAACATTGAATGGTAAAGAAAACTGTTTTTTTTTACCAAGTAAAGGAGGTTTTGCTCAGAAATGAGGGACCAGATTTCGATAAAATATATGAACATGTGTTATCTTTTTATTCAAAAACATATTTTATTAGCTTATTTCCACACAAAAGAAGATATTTGTACAATATATAGTAAAGTCACAACAGAATACAATAAAGAGATTATAGGTATTATACCTTTTACTAAGACAACTAAACATCACAATACATTTTTATCTTGCTTACTCACTCAGCCATTGATCAACAGAGGAAAATGCCAATGCTCCATTAAGGCTGCAAAATCTGTCTACCCAGTGGAGCTTTGACTGTTATATATTGCAAAGTCCAACAAATGTCAAAACAGAGAGGAGTCACAACAAGAATATGTCAGATTTATTGTCAGATGAGCAGATCTACAAATTAAGGGTCAGATTGCCATTCTCTATACATCATGCTTGATTGGCATATAAGCTGCATTGTAGGCCACACAGTACAAATGGAAGACGCCCTAGGCTCTTTCTTAATATGGGATCAGCTGGTGACATTATTGCAGTGATCAACAAGGTTCACTTGTTTTGCTTTCATGTTGTCAATAGGTTTACACCACGTGGCATGTACATAATACAATCTCTCAGTGTGGAATCACATACCCAATTAGAAGAAAGGAAACTAATCAAGTTTTTCAAACAGGAGAGGTTTAGCTGCCTTCATCATTAACCTTGTGAGTGCTGGTTTACCAACTTGGTTCCTAAAGCCTAGCATACATAGAACAAATAGTGCTCAATTAAAACTATATTTACTTAAGATCCTGCTAAAATAAAGATTGCAATGTAAATAAGGATTCTGTTGAAAAAAGAATAACAATGTATTGTAAATTATAAATTATAAAAGATGTTAGGATTAATAAAGGAATTGAAGTAGACTTGTCATTAGTAAACACTGGAACTGCCATTTTTGTGTTGTCTCCTGAAAATGCTGGCTGCCAGGTTATGAAAAAGGTTGATTTCAATGAAAGCAGAGTGCCAGAACGTGCAGGTAAGCTACTACAAGGGACATTTGTTAGGGAAAGGCAAAATGTTAATAAAAAAAAAAGATGTATTAACCTTGCTGTAGAAGGTGAAATGGGAAACATGGGCAGCTGGGCACAGGGAGCATGTCAAGATCCAGTGTGCACTATGTATGTCTGTCAGGACCCGAGTCCAAACTTGCAACCTCTGCTGTGTCTGGCGATGTCTTTTCTTGCTGAGCTATCTGGGATGCTGGAAAGCTCTATTGACCATTCCATGAAAGATCTTGCCTTAAACCCAAAGTTAATGAACCTGGGCAGGGCAAAGCCAGTGGAAACTCTTGTGGATATCCACAACAGCTCTGACATGCAAATTGGTTGTCCAACCTGAGTAAAGGGGAAAAGATGTATCGAACCATCTAGTAGCTTGTTCCCTCTGAAGTTTCCCTCAGGATTGCCCCACTAGGAGGTTAGCAAGCTGAAGTCCAGTAGCAGCAGATGGCAGCAGGAGTGAAAGAGTGAGATATTGGCTGGAGAGAGCACAATATTCTGACAAACAGGAAGTGCATGGGTAAAATAGGAAGTTCATGTGTCAGGGATCGCCGCGGAGATGGTCCTGGCGCAGACGCAGTGGGGATGCGGGCACTAGGTCCGGGCCGGCCGCGGCGGCAAACTCGCGCATGTGCACTGAGTGACATGGGTGCGTGCCGGGCACCAATGACAGCTCAGGGCGCGGTATTTAAATCGGCCTGAGCTGTCACTGGTTGCCGTTTGGTCCCTTTCTGTTCCCTGATCTGTGTACCTGTATTTTGGATAAGTTGCTGACCCGGATTGCTTTGACATTGCTGTACTCTCCTGCCCTAATCCTTGGCTTGCCTGACCTCTCTCCTGGATGCCCCCTGTTTGTTCTGATCTACTGTCGCAGACCCCATGGCTCCCGACCCGGCTTGTTTGACCCTGCACCTGCTCAGCCATCCATCCATCCCGTCGGGATCACCCGACCTCTTCACATCAGGCTCTTACTCTGTGGGAGCCCTCGGCGGATACCTCTACCATTGGTGGGTGTGCCCAGTAGTCGCGACCTGGTCTCGGAGTGCTCCAAGTCCATCCCCACCATCAGTAGCCCCGGTGAACAAGTGCTCCGGGACTTAGATTCCGCGCTCTGGAAGCACCTGACCAGTGGATTGCTGGTTCCGCCGGGTGGTCTCTTGCATCATAGGAGGAGCAAAGGGTTCAAGAGAAACAATGTTCAAGACAAGATCATTTATCAAGAGATCAAGGTAGCTACAAGGGTGCTACACAAGAGTATACAGACTCACAAATATTTATGGACAAATAATCTTTGAAATAACAGAGCTCAACTCTTCGAGAGCCCAAGGGGTGTAATCCATCTGGACCAGATGCTTTATTTGCCTTTATTTTGTCTAAATGTATCTTGGCCATTTAAATTTTGAGTCATTGTGGCTCTTTTAGGGCTACGTCAATGCTATCCACATTATGGATTTGAACTCCCCCATTTTCCTTTGTATACACAGAGCTGAAGATTGTATTTAATACATTGCCTTCTCTTTCCCCAATCACCCCAATAATCAACTCTAAATTATCTCTAAAAGGCCTACATGCTCACACTTGACCTTTTTGTTATTAACCACTGCAATACCGGGCACTTTCACCCCTTTCCCACCAGGCCAATTTTCAGCTTTCAATGCTGTTGAATTTTGAATGACAATTGCGTGGTCATGGAACCTATAAGAAATTTTTAGGATTCTTGTCACACAAATAGAGATTTTGTTTGGTGGCATTTAATCACCACTGGGTTTTTTATTTTTTTGCTAAATTATTAAAAAAGACCAAAAAATTTGGGAAAAAAAACTGTTTTCTTTGTTTTTGTTATAACATTTTACAAATAAATAATTGTTCTTCATAAATTTAGGCCAAAATGTATTCCGCTACATTTCTATAGTGTGAATAACCCAAATCAGTGTTTAATATTTAGTCTGTAGGAAAGTTATAGGGTCCACAAACTATGGTATATATCCGAAAATCGATCAATCCTGATGTACTGACGACCTGTCTCATTTTGTAATGCCCAAAAATGTCAGGACAGTACAGATATCTCCCAAATGACCCCTTTTTGGAATGTAGACATTCTAAAGTATTTAGTAAGAGACATGAGGAGTTTTTTGAAGTTGTAATTTTTTGTCATCATTTTGTAGAAAATGAAGAAATCAGAAAAACATTCACAATTTTTTAAATTTGTTTACATACTGTCACCAGTGCTGTACAGCGTCATCATATAATTGGGGTGGTGGCGATCAGGGACACTGACCGGTGACAGTACGAAAAAAAACCTTTTTTAAAATACGTTTTTACAAGTTTTTTTCTTTTTTTCTTACATTTTTTATTTATTTTTTTAACAAACTGACCAGAGCAATATAATGTTACCATAGTAACATTGTACTGCTTTGGGGAAGTGATTTTTTTTTTAACACATTATGATCGCTGATAGCAATGAATTTCAATAATTCCTGCTGATCAGGTTCTCTCACATTTAAGGGCTGTCCTAGTCACCATTACAGGCCTCTTGCCTGGGGATTGGCTAGGTTCTCCTAAACTTGCAAATCTGGGCCTCCTCCCCTGCTCTGCCCCTCTTCATTAAAGTTCCAGCAGTTCCTAGAAGGGCAGGAGGGCTTCAGAAGCCCTCACCTGTAGAGCCTCCCAGACTGTCCTGAGGTAACCTCACTGCCTCACTCCCAGGCTGACTCATCCCAGGCTTCTAATAAGCCTTTGACTAACCACAAAAATCTTATTTACCTACAGGGCTATACACTAGCAATCAATTGTCTCTTTTCCCTGATCACTGATATTGTATAAAGTGGGCAATTTAATATTTGCAAAGAAACCTTTTTGAATCCTACATTACAGCACAAAAATGTTTCAAAACTTAAAAAGAAGATTTAATTTAGGCTGGAAAATCTACTATGTGTGCTCTACATTTTTGTAAGCACCTGTTTACATCAGTTTGTTGTGATACCATGTTATTTGCATTGGTGAAACAATTGTACACTGCAATGCAGTTCATTCTGAATGGCACCCCAATGCACCTTTCCAGCACAGCATACACTGTTCCATCTGCAATGTACTGTAATACTTCCTAACCACCAGTCACAGTACATTTACAGCGGCAGGTTGGCACTGCTGCTCAAAATCACGTATATATACATAATTTTGCATTTTGGATAGGGGGCGTGCGCAAGGCGCGCGGCCACCCTACCAGCGCTGTCAATCACCGGGTCCTGGCCGGTTATTACCTGCCGGATCCCGGCGAGTTCCAGCACACACTGACGGGGAGGAACGCTGAATTGTTTACAATGCAGCTCTTCTGCCTGTCAGTTTGAGCAGTTTGAGCAAACTGGTCCGGATCGCTGAGCACAGCCTTTCCGGATCAGTGTGTTACAGTGAAGCACACACCCGCCACCCACTAGTGAAACACACCCCTCACGCAGATAACCCTTTGATTGCCTTCTACTGTTAACCCCTTCCTCCCCAGTGCCATTAGTACAGTGTCAGTGGGTTTTTTTTGCACTGATCACTGTATTGGTGTCACTGGGGAGTCCCGCAGTCCCACCATAAGTCGCTGATCACCATCATAAGTCACTGATTGCCACCATAAGTCATTGATTGCCGCCATTATTGGTATATTAAAAAAATTACAGTATCTATACCGCCATTTGTAAACGTTATAACTTTCACGTAAACCAATTAATTTACATGTATTGGGATTTTTTTTTAGCAAAGACATGTCGCAGAATACATTTTGGTCTAAATTTATGATGAAATTTGATATTTAATTCTTTTTACTGGACATGTTTATAGCAAAAAGTCCAAAATATTGCTTTTTTTCTCAAAATTGTCGGACTTTTTTTTAAAGCGCAAAAAAATAAAAAACACACAGGCGATCAAATACCACCGAAAGAAAGCTCTATTTGTGAGGAAAAAAAGGATGAAAAATTTCATTTTGGTGCAGCATTGCATGACCGTGCAATTGCCAGTTAAAGTAATGCAGCGCCATAACACAAACCGCATCTGTAACAGCTTCCTGACCGCCCTATAGCAGAAAGTCTGCTACAGGGCGGCACGGGTGCGCAAAATCACAGATAGCGTCAGATTCACCAGTAACCACATTTAACCCCTTGATTGCCAGGAACACGGTCATACACAATAAACCTCATTGCTAGTATAGTGTCTGAACAGATCAATATCTTTGATCAGATCAGCACTATACCAGTGTTCACATTAATATAGCAACCCCAAAATTAGCGGGATCATCCCTGGCACCTTCCTGCACTTGCGTTTAGCTCCTACGCTCCCCCCCCCTTCTCCCCCAGCAAGTGCAGTGTCAGTAGGTCACTGTCACTTGATACATTGCACACAAAACCGCAGTGTTCGCAGAATCAGGCCTGATCTCTGTTAGCACTTGCTGGTAAATTTTGATGACTCTCATATGCTGCAGAGTGCCAGTACTAGTGCCATGCTACCTTTTGGTGAACTGGCGAGCACCAGCGGCCTAGTACATCCTGGTTTTTCACATACCAGCACTGCAGTATCACTTGGTGAGGTGGCGAGTCCCAAAAGTGCAGTACACGCTGGTGCGGTGGCGAGCACTAGTATTGTCCCGCAACCATCCAGGAATTCGCACACAGGCCCTTAGAGCCCCTAGTGTTCTTCTGGATGTGCTTGCAAATCCTGATTGGCATCCCACAAATTCTGCAGCACCCGTACTTCCCCCTCTACAACACCCTCTATTTAACTGACCAACCCGGAATTCAGGTGCAAACAGCAAATTTAACTACTACCGTTGATTTTTTTGGAGCTGTTTTTCACAGAAGATCTGTATGCATTGATTGTGGATCAAAGCAATTTATGTGCACAACAATTTATCACCGCCAACCCAAATTCTAACCTTGCCAGACCATCCGCATGGAAACCCATCACGGTTTCTGAATTTAAATTTTTTTGGGGCCTAATCCTCAACATGGGCGTTACTAAAAAAATTAATTGCATTTGTATTGGTCCACAGACCCGATTCATCATATATCTGTGTTCTCTGTTGCCATAGCCAGGCATAGATATGAGAGTATAATGTGTTTTATGCATTTCAACGACAATACACTCTGTCGTCCTCGGGGTGACCCTGAATTTGACCAGCTCCACAAAATTCAGCCCCTCGTAAATCACCTTAACCAAAAATTTGCAGATATCTACACTCCCCAGCAAAAAATCTTCATTGACGAGTCCCTCATTAATTTTTCTGACCGCCTTGCATTCAAACAATTTCTATCCTGCAAGCATACCAGATATGGGGTCAAGATGTAGAAGACCTGTGAGAGGGCAACAGGCTATACATATAAGTTTCGGATTCACGAGGGAAAAGATAGACACGTGGGGAGTAGTGGCAAGATAGTGTGGGACATGGTGTCATCCTTTTTCCATATGGGGTACCACTTATACATGGACAATTTTTATTCAATCTTGCCACTAGTTAGACATTTGTACAATCTTGGAACTCGTGCATGTGGCACTGTGCAACCTAATGTGTGCCTACCATTAGAAGTGGGTGGATGCACGGCGGTATATTCTAATGGTGGGAATACCACACACTTTTTCTAGCAGAAATTTCTTCTCTTTTTTTCATTCAGCCCACAGGCTGCATACAAAAAAAAAAGAGCATAGCTTATATACCCATCAAGGACCAGCGACATACTGGTACATCCCTGGAGTTTGAATGGTTATACCAGGAAGATGCCTACAGTTGCAGGCATCATCCTGGTATAATTTTTTTCAGCCGGCGATTGGCTTTCATGTAAAATCAATCCTAGTGACTAATTAACTGATGCCCCCCTCCCCTGCTGCCTTCCACTGCCTTTTCAGGCAGTCCCATGCCATCGGGGGAACCTGAGAATGCAGCCGGTGCAGGGGCGGACTGACCATTTGGGAACTCGGGCAGTGACCGAGGGCCCGGGGTCAGTAGGGGGCCTCATGAGATGCCACTGGTACCTTTCATAGGCTTTTTTGGATGTGATTTGAGTGTGGGCGGGGACATAGGGGCCCCATGATCCCCTATTGCCCGGGGGCCCCATAAGTTGTCAGTCTGCCCCTGAGCCGGTGTTTCTGCCAGCTGACCATAGAGCTGATTGGAGACTGGAATGGTGACAAATCATCTCTATAGTCTAAGAAATCAGAAGCTACGAGCATTTCATCACTTCAGTTTTGCAGGATATAAACAGCGACATTTGTAAATTAGGAAAGCATCTGATCACACTGATTTTGGTTTGATTAGATAATGTAAGGGCAGAGGAGAGATCTAGAGTCTGATAAACCCCAGATTTCTGAAAAAAGAATATATCACAATGCCCCTTGAAGTTATAGGGGATATTTGCATTCCAATTTAATAGCATTAAAAGTGATAAAAGAAAATGAAACGGACAGTGTAAAAATAATTAAAAAAATCAAAATAACTTTAAAAAAAGATAAAAAAGCACCCTCGCCTCCCCACGCGCGCACACCTATGTGAACGAGCGTTGACCCTGTGCCAGTATGTAAACAGCAGTTGCACCATGCATGTGAGGTATCGCCACGAACGTCAGATCAAGGGCAGCAATTCTAACTCTAGACCTCCTCTTTAAATCTAAAATGGTAGCTTGTAAAGGCTTTTAAAATGTTGCCTATGGATACTAAAAACGTATGCAGTTTGTCGCCATTGCACGGGGTATGCACAGTTTTAAAGCATATCATGTTTGGTATCTATTTACTCGGCATACCATCAAATTTTATATTTTAACAAATAATTGGCCAATATTTTGTGTTTTTGTGTATTAAAAGTTAAAAAAGTGTATTTTTTAAAATTGCGTTTGAAAAATCGCTGCATGAGTACTATGTGACATAAAAAATTGCAGTATCCACCATTTTATTCAATAGGGTGTTTGCTTTAAAAAATACATATATAATGTTTGGGGGTTTAAATTAATTTCCTAGCAAAAATACTGATTTTTTTCATGTGAACAAAAAGTGTCAGAAAAGGCTTGGTCTTCAGGTGGTTAGAAGAGTGAGTGATGCGTGGCATAAACTTCTAATGCTGGGCATAAAATGCCCCCACCCACCAAAACGGCCCCTTTTTGGAAAGTAGACATCACAAACTATTTCCTGAGACATGTTGATTCAATAGAATAATTTATTTTTATACCGCAAGTTTTTAGAAAATGATATATATATTTTTTTTTTACACAAAATTGTCACTTAAATGATTTATTGCTCACACATGCCATAGGCATATGTGGAATTACTCCCAAAAATAAATTCTGCTACTTCTCCTAAGTATGGGGGTACCACATGTGAGATACATTTTGGCAGTCTAGCCAAGTACAGGACCCCAAAAACCAATAATCACCTTCAGGCTTTTAAAGGGCTTTATTTCCTCATTACACTTCCTGACTACCTATCACAGTTTTGGAGGCCCTGAAATGCCAAGATAGCACCAACCGCCCCCCCCCCCCCCAAATTACCCCTTTTTGGAAAGTAGAAACCCCAAGAAATTTGATTCCTGAAAGAAGCATGGTGAGTATTTTTCAGATCTCGTTTGTTGCCACAAGTTTTTGTAAAATGAAGAAAAAAAACAAAAACATATTTTTTAATTCATGTCCCTTAGGGCAGTACTAAAGTCCCCATACCCCTTTTATGGCCACTAACTTGCATAGAAGCCTTCAAAATGGGCACTTTTTAATTTACAAGTTCGATGTTCATGGTGGAACTTTCTTTAGGTTTGAATGTTCTACAGCGAACCAAACAGGGGGGTATTCAGACCATCAATAGTGGAGGGTACCAAAAACTATAGTATTTTTAGCATTAGACAGAAACCGTTTTTGCATGGATATCAAATCATACTGGAATGTTGTAGGATATTTAAATATGTACCAAACAGATGGATTGGAAAAATAGTGAAGATGCAAGCAAATGGAAAAGAGAAAAAAAGAAAAAGGACAAAAGGTCTCAGCCCACAGCTGATGCATACAGGTGAAACTCGAAAAATTAGAATATCGTGCAAAAGTTCATTTATTTCAGTAATGCAACTTAAAAGGTGAAACTAATATATGAGATAGACTCATTACATGCAAAGCAAGATAGTTCAAGCCGTGATTTGTCATAATTGTGATGATTATGGCTTACAGCTCATGAAAACCCCAAATCCACAATCTCAGAAAATTAGAATATTACATGCAATTAATAAAACAAGGATTGTACATAGAACAATATCGGACTTCTGAAAAGTATAAGCATGCATATGTACTCAGTACTTGGTTTGGACCCCTTTTGCAGCAATTACTGTCTCAATGCGGCGTGGCATGGAAGCTATCAGCCTGTGGCACTGCTGAGATGTTATGGAAGACCAGCATGCTTCGATAGCGGCCTTCAGCTCTTCTGCATTGTTCAGTCTCATGTCTCTCAACTTTCTCTTGGCAATGCTCCATAGATTCTCTATGGGGTTCAGGTCAGGCGAGTTTGCTGGCCAATCAAGCACAGTAATCCCATGGTCATTGAACCAGGTTTTGGTGCTTTTGGCAGTGTGGGCAGGTGCCAAGTCCTGCTGGAAAATTAAGTCAGCATCCCCATAAAGCTTGTCTGCGGAAGGAAGCATGAAGTGCTCCAAAGTCTCCTGGTAGACAGCTGTGTTGACCCTGGACTTAATGAAGCACAGAGGACCAACATCAGCAGATGAGATGGCTCCCCAAATTAACACAGACTGTGGAAACTTCACACTGGACTTCAAGCACCTTGCAGTCTAATTTTTTGAGTTTCACCTGTATATAAAGAAGCAAAACCATAGTTGGACCATTAGCCCTGGTTCACACTGTGCAGGATGATTACGTGTTTGGGAATTACATCTGTTCCCACTCTCGCAACCACCCACAGCCAAATTGTGCTACTCTTATGAGACATTTTGAATGGCAGCCCCACACAGCTAAGCCCACAGCGCATTTGCCAGTGCGGGAGCCGCAGGGAAATTGCATAGTCAAAAAGACCATGCGATTTCCCTATGGCTGTGTTTTTAAAAAAGTGTTTGCACCTTGGCATGGGCTGCCATGCCAGTGTAAATGCAGGCAGCATGGCCCACACAACTGTGAGCCAAGGCTTATTTGGCAATTACTTGGGGTTGATTTACTAAAACTGGAGAGTGCAAAGTCTGGTACAGATCTTCAATGAAACCAACCAGCTTCCAGGTTTCATTGTCAAAGCTTAATTGAACAAGCTGAAGTTAGAAGCTACCATGCACAGCCGCACAAAATTTTGCACGCTACAGTTTTAGTAAATCAACCCCTATGTCTAGATACAATGCAGCAGTATTAAAAACATATCTATATATATATATATATATATATATATATATATATATATATATATATATATATATATGTTTTTTTTTTAATGGAAAAACCATGTTATCTATAATCCTTAGAAAGGACTCTGTTTATTGTTTATTTATTGAATAATTTTTTTCTCTATTAGGTTTCTTTTCTGTAATGCTCTAAAATATTGTAAAATAAGAGAAATGTAGCAGTTTCTCGCATTCTAATTTCTCATAGGGCCTCATTATATTCATTATTCAAAGGAAATTGCCACCTTAAGCCTTGTTTTTCTGATAATGCAACATCTTACTAAACTTTGATTTCCTTGGTAATTGATGCCCAAATGAAAGGATCAACTTTCTAACACAATTTCACCCTAAATAGATGTTTTAACTATAATCTATAATCAATATCAAAAGTTCCTTGTTCTTTCTAATCAAATATCTATATTAGGTTCCCGTTCACATGTTGTATTTTAGGGCTTGTTCAGACTTGACCAAATTTATAACTCTTACCAAACACTCCTATAGCTTTAGTATAGGCATTAGACACGCTTTAATGAGCTTTAGTATGGGCATTAGAATGGCTTTTTCAAGCATTAAAAATGCTCTCCAAAATGCCCTGTGTGGTTCTTGAAGCGTTTTATAAGCATTTTACAAGTGCTCAAACCACACCACAAATCCCTTTAATAAACTGTAATGTTATTAACGTGCTGCAACCGCACCACAAATGCCCCATAAACGCCTGCCAGTGCAATTGTGGAGCATCACCATAGACTTGAATGGGAGGTGTTGAAAGGCCTCCTAACTCCAGGCTTCGTTTTTGAAGCAATGTGATTTTAACACTTCATGTTTTGATAAGGTAAACAGCACTGTGTGCTGCCCATAGTATCAGTTGCATAGGAGTTTGAGGAGTACTAAAAAATGCCCCTCAAACACCTGCTTTCAGTGCCAGTGTGAACTAGGCCTTAGTCCATGCCTTGTGCATGGCAGTGTTTACTGCCACAGGGATGCACAGATGTTGCTGTTCCTGATCCCTGTGCTAGTTATGGGATCTGTGAATTGGGACACAGAAGCTGCATGGACATGGGCACTGTTCCTAATATAACGTCCATGGGGATGCACAGCCCTGAACTCACCCTGAGTGCATTTAGGGCTGTGCACTTACATGGATGTCACATTGGGAACAGTGGCTGTGTCACTGCAACAGCTGAATCCTAATTGAAAGCTATGGGATTGCTGGCACAGGGATGCACACAGCACCTGTGCATTGCTTTGAGGATAAAACATGACCCTGCATGGGGCATAGATTAAAACCCCATGTGAACAAAGCCTAAAAATTGCTATATCAGACTGGGCAAAACAGTGTCCATAAATGTTTCAAAAAAATGTATAAATAACAAAATTAAAATGCATACACATTACAAGGGAATACAAAAAACTATATTTTTATGTATACATGTATGCAATGTTACCTTGCTATAAATCATTGTTGCAGATGGAATTTGAAGGAGAAGGGGGAGAAGGGATAAAGGTATGAAACATTGTGATAAACCTCATTTCAATGTATTATTACACAATGCAGTATACAGAGGGTGAGAAGGTGATTGGTACCAGAAAGCTAAGGTGAAGCAGGAGATCGGTTTGTAGGTGAGTATTATGATTGTTCCTTTGTTGCCCAAATATTGTCACAATTGTCCTCTTGTTATCTGCATATTGTAATGACTGCCATTTATTGTTTGTGAATCCATGCAATTGCCCACTTGTTGCAAATATATTGTCATGATTGCCTATTTGTTGTCAACATTGGGCTTAATTTACAAAATTTTATCTACAACTTTACTATTCATGGTAAACTAGCTCATAGCTTTTTAAAAAAATGTTTGCCATTCATCAAAAGAAAAACAAAACTCGTCAAATAAGGTATTTGTTATTCCATTGAAATGTGCAGTATTTATCTCATGAAACCAATTGGTATTTTAACGGATGATGCCATATCCCACAGGTGTTACCTCTTTTCTGGTGGACACTTCTGGGAGACCTTGCAGAAGAAGAAGAAGCAATAGCTGATATTTGGAGGAAAAGGCAAATGTCCTGGATCTTGTTGAGCAAATGGTAATGGTAATGCGCTATTTCCTCAGATTACAGCCTCTCTGTGCAGTCTGCTTCTGTGCTTGTGGCACACGTTTTTTTTTACAGCTTACAAATGCCCCCCCCCACCCCGTTATCCTATGTGTCCATGCAAACAGACTTTAAGAAGCTTTTAGCAGCAGTAGTGTTTACCAGCAGGGAAAAAAACCCAGGGCCAGTGTGTCCAGGAGCAGCAGCGTTTTTGGCAGGAAAACATGCTTGATACGTGTAGATACTCCTAAACACATGTTAACACTAGGCGCGTATAGCGCTTAAGCATTCATTCATTTCAATGGCCAGAATAAATTATAATTCTGGCCAATAAATTTAATTAATGCCTAAGCACTTGACGCTTGTAAACGCGCCAAAAGTGTTTACACATTGACAAGCGTTAGGCATTTTTTCTGCCAAAACACTGCTGCCAGGATGAGGAGCATTTTTTAAATGTCCTGTGTGCATGAGGCCTTACAAATGAGCAGTGTCCTTCTATGCTTGTGGCAAACATGGCTCATGCTTCTTTGAACAAAAATCCCCTTTGTAAATGTTCAGCCCGTTCTTGTTTCGACTTTGAAACATTCCCAACATGTTTGTTGTGCTATTGTTTTATATGGTATAGAAAAAGCAAACTCGCTAACCCAAAATTACGTTTAATCTTACAAATAATGAATATATGATTTTTTTTTTTAAATTCAAAACATCCAGTTTTGATATAGAGTTTTCATCAGCAGAGAGAGATATGTACATGCTTTTGTTAATGTGAACATGTATTCTAATTACATAATTGTAAAATACTGTTTTGATTGTAATGAAAGCTGCATGTGATTGGTTATCTGCTCCTTGTAAGCATTTTAATATTTCTTTTTAAACTGGACAAAAACATGGAACCTATATCACCTGCATTTCTAAAACAAAGCAAGTATGTATTTTAAAGCATACCTAATGTACATATGCAGTTGTTCATATTCATACTAACAAGATTCTATTGTGTGCAATAGATGGTACATCCCAAAATTTGCCAGGAACAAGAAAGAATGTAATGTAGGTAAGTCATGATAGATCCCTTCAAATCCTAAACTATGTGACTTTAAATGGTCTTTAGCATAGAATACTTTAATAGATTGGTTCAAATACTGTATGTGTAAATTGATTTTAGAAGTAAGTTATAATTGTGTAAACTTTTTTTCATTATTAGGCACCCAAGTGATTAATACAAGAAAAGGCAAAGGAAAAAAAATCACCTCACTCAACTGGGAATTCTAACTGTAAGTGCACTAAATGATCACTGTGAAGGTGTTTACTCCAGGAAAAATAAACTTACTTTGCACTTGTCAACCTAACTATGCTCAGCTTTGTTATTACATTGTAGTTGAAGAATGCATTTAACAAATCACTCTCAGAAATGTGCACCAATCTACAAGAAAACGCATATTTTGCCGTGCATTTCGAACATACGCGGCAACCTGCAGCATGCCTGCATTACCATTTGTTTGCATCTGTATGTTTCTGAACGTATGCCATTTCACAAGAAAACGCACGCTTTGCCATGCATTTAAAAAACGCCTGGCAATGTGCCTCA
The DNA here is from genome assembly GCF_062004578.1 of Staurois parvus. Classification (NCBI taxonomy): domain Eukaryota; kingdom Metazoa; phylum Chordata; class Amphibia; order Anura; family Ranidae; genus Staurois; species Staurois parvus. The sequence goes on along the minus strand of NW_028318272.1, from coordinate 513,362 downwards.
CGTTTGTGTTACCATTCATTTGTATCTGCATGTTTCTGAATGCACTGCAACTCGCACAAAAAACATTTGCATTGACATGCATTTAAAAAAAATGCGGGTCAAAGCGTGGATTGCTTGCATTGCCATTCATTTGCATCTGCATGTTTCTGAAAGCACAGCAGCATCCGTTTCAAAACACACACTAATGTACATCGCGTTGCATTGCCATTCATTTACATATGCGTATTTCTAAATGCACAGCAATCCACAAGCAGACACACACTGCGCCGTGCGTTTCGCATTACCATTCATTCACCTCTGCATGTCTCTGAACCCGTGGCAGCCTGCACAAATAGCGCGTGATTTGTTAGGCATTTAAAATCGCACTTTTCAAAACCCATGGCAACCCACAAGAAAGTGCAAGCTTCATCATGTGTACTGAAAACACACGCGCTTGCACTACCATTTATTTGCATCTGCCGGTTTCTGAACATATGCCAATCCACAAGAAAATGAGCGCTTTTGCGGGGGGCGTGCCCAAGATGGCGACCAGAGCGGCCATATAATCCAGAGCTCCGTCGCCTCTCCAGCTAACTCCACAAGAGTACAAACGTCCTCTTTCAGGAAATAGCTGCGTTGGGCTCTAGACCGACCGTTTAACCTCCCTAACGGTATTCCCGAGTGTAGCTCGGGGTAAAATGTCTGTACCAAAAGCGGTAACCCCGAGCTACACTCGGGCTTACCATGCAGCGCTGCATAGGGAGTCCCTGCAGCACTTACCTTGTCCTTCGCTCCCGTGATGTGTCCCCTGCAGCGTCCCCGGCCATCTCCTCCGGCTGATGCCGGCATCCGGCTACTGTGTTCCGATCCCTGTGACGTCGGGATGTACGGGCGCCGCCGGCGGGAAATTTGAAAATTTAAAAAAAATTTCATTTTTTTCAAAACGATTTTACATAGTAAAACATTGCTGTTTCAACCCATTTCACATACATTTTGTCCCTAGTGCTCTGTCCTGTCCCCTGCCTGCATTTTGAATGTTCTTTCTGCCTGGAAACTTAGAAAAGTCCATGACGTCTAAAAAGTGTCCCTTTAGGTCAAAAGCGGGTTTAGATCAGCTAGAGAACAGCGATAGTAAATCAGAACCACTTGAGTGATAATGAGTAGAATTGAGTGATAATGATTCGTGGAGAAATTTGTCATCAGACACTGAAAACAATTTTGCGACTTTGCTCAGCGATGTGCAAACTTGGCTCTATATTTCAAATTTCAGTGTTTTTGGTTTGATTATATTATTGAATTAAATGTAATATTATTATATTATTATTTTTTATGATTATTTATTAAATTATAATTTATGATTTTGTGTTTCAAATTTTATCCTACCCGGGAAGTTTAATAGACTCTTGTTCGGACAGATTTCAGTGAGTTATTCCTAAATATTACAGCCTACAATAAAAAAACTACATATTTCCATGCAAAATAATGGTACCGCTTTCAGCACCAAAAATCTGAAATAATCATACCACTAAGGAGGTTAAAAACAAAACAGGATGAGCTCAGCTTGGCTTATGATGTGCTCTCCAGAGATCATGACCATTTACAAACGGAATTTGCACAATTGCAGGCACAGGTGGAGGATCTCGATAATCGCAATTACAGGAATAATTTGCACATTCGGGGAGTTCCAGAAACGGTGGCTGATCTTTCACAAGCTACATCCAAATTGTTTAAGTCTTTCCTTCCGGACCACGGCCCATTCCATTGCATCTAAATCCATTGCATGTGACCGTATCCATAGAGCTTTACGGCCAAAACCCCCTAACGATAAACCGCCTTGGGACATTGTTCTATGTATGAAAGGTTTCCTGAGCAAAGAAGATATACTCAGGGCTGCTCGTAATACCGCCATGATTTCTTTCGAAGGTACAACACTGCAAGTCTTTCCGGATGTCTCACCTGCTACGTTGGAGAAGCGCAGAAAAATGAAGGAAATCACATCTGCCCTTTTCTCGGCTCGCATCCGCTACAAGTGGGGCTTTCCCTTTAAGTTGATAGTTCCACACAATGGCAGCACATACACAGCTACATCTCCTCTCGAGGGGTGAGAAATTCTGGCCTGGCAGACGCTCCTTCACCTCAACATCCACCTCCCACCCCTCGGGCATCTCCTATCTGGAACACTCCATCTCCACGAAGGGAAAGAAGGAGAGTCAGACAAGATCCGGGTTGAAAGCATCTTTGCACATTTGCATATAATTCATTATATTGAAAAGATATTGAGACATGCTTCAGCTTTATCATTTTCAGATATGTTTGTTAATTTTGATTAATCCTTTAGATATTTGGACGTGCAAAAACATTTCCTTACATGATTCTTAGAACCCTTTATTTACAGCCCGCATGCTGATTTCATGCAATTCCTTGACACGTGACCCCAACCTGTCACCGAGCATGGTCGGAGATGTCACTGCCCAGACGTGGAGAAGCCGCTCCGCTCCCCATGTTTTACGGTGGCGGGGCAAAACGGCCTTCCTCCAGTATAGGCGCCTAGAGGCAAAGATTATTTTATTACAGGAAACTCATTTCGCAGCCGCTAAACACCCCACATATTTCCACAGAACCTACAAGCAGGGGTTTTACACCTTACATTCTACTAAAAGTAGAGGCGTTTTTTTTTCTCCACAACTCATTCCCCTTTGACGTTCAACATGTTTATTGTGACCCTGAAAGCAGATTTATCATTATTAAAGGCACCCTATCGGGTCGTGCACTCATGATAGCCAATGTTTATGCACCGAATGTGGAGCAAGCATCCTTTTTTTCACATTTTTTTACAGTTCTTGATAAGTTCTTATTCCCCCATTTACTGGTAGGAGGTGACTTTAACTTGGTAGCTAACCCCCTTCTAGACAGAAGTTCATCCTCACCTTCTTCCCCGGCCTTTCCAAAATCCCTCACTAAAAAACTAGAAACATTCCAACTGGTAGACTCCTGGAGGGCACATAATGTGGGAGCGAGGGATTATTCTTTTTACTCCCACCCACATGACTCTTACGCTAGGCTGGATTATATCTATTGCTCCTCCATACTCCAGGAAGGCGTGCATACATATATGCACTTGGTCGGATCATAACATAGTGGCACTCTCTATCACTTTCATAGGTCTAGCACCTACCCCTAGTTTTGGAGATTAAACAATTCTATGCTTACAGATGCTAATTCTTGTCAGGAAGTAGTTACCTCTATCCAAGAATACTTTCAGTTGAATGCCATTCCTGATATTTCCCTGGCTACTCTGTGGGTGGCCCATAAGGCGGTCCTAAGAGGCCGCCTTATATCCATGGCATCATCTAGGAACAGGGAGTTTAGAAACGTACCCAGGAGTTAGAAACGCATTATAGAACTCATGTTGGCAATCCTTCTCTCCTTAACAAAAAGCTGATATCGCAAAAGAGGCTAGAACTGAATGTTTTACTATCCCAGAAAACTGAAAAAGCTTTACGATGGCCTCTTTCTTATTACATAGTAACTCTGCGTCTACTATGTTTGCACGGAAACTGAACCATTCTATACGGCCTCCACATATATATAAGTTACGAACTAAAAATGGTACCATCTCCTCTTTACCTCATGAAGTATTGGGTATTTTTGAACAATTTTATTCCACCCTATTAGCTCCCACACAAATGACTTCCACCCCTCCAGATGGTTCATCGCTTGATTCTCTGCCCCTCCATGTTCTTACACCCTGTCAGATATGCTCCATTAATGCCCCTGGAGGAGATAACCTGTGCGATTAGTGCACTGCGAACTTCCACAGCACCGGGCCCAGATGGGTTTACAGCTAGTTACTATAAACATTTTGCTCCTGTGTTGGCTCCTTTTTTGCTGTCATTGTTCAATGATAATTTGCAGGGTGGGAAGCTTCCTGAGGAGATGCTGTTATCTAACATGTCCCTGTTACCTAAACCCCTAAAAGATCATCATCTACCTCAAAACTATAGATCCATCTCAGTGATGAACAACGATCTTAAAATATTCAGTTGTATTTTGGCAAATAGACTGACTCCTATTATCTCCTCTTTGGTCTCACCTTACCAATCGGGTTTATTCTGGATAGTCTTATCACAGATAATATATACGTCTCACATTAAATGTTATTAAAGATGTTAACCTACATTCTAAGGAAGTGTTGTTACTAAGCCTGGACATTAATAAGGCCTTCGATAGTGTCCTCTGGCCCTATATGTTCTCACTGTTTCAGAAGATGGGCTTCCACGACAAATTTCTGTCTGGTGTACATGCTTTGTATGCCTCCCCCCAAACAAGAATTAGACTCCCAGGCTGCAACTCAGAATTTTTTACGCTGGGCAGGGGCACCCGACAGGGCTGTCCACTTTCACCCTTACTATTTGCGCTAATTTTGGAATCCTTGGCGATTGCTATAAGAACACACCCAAACATCTCGGGGTATCCCCTCTTGGTATCGCAATTTAAATTGTGTATGTATGCAGATGATGTCATACTTTTCTTTACTAACCCATTAGTATCACTGCCGAATTTATGCACATTATTGAATTAATTTGCATCCATATCGGGCCTCACTGTAAATTTTACCAAATCAGTTGTTATGCCTATTATTGTTACTGGTTCCCTGGGTGCATCTCTCTGTAGCTCTTTCATATTTCGTTGGGCCACAGATCAGATCTCCTGTCTAGGTGTCTATCTTACTCCCAGATACTCGAGAGTATTTGCAGTTAATTACCCACCATGTGTGTCACGCCTTTCTACTTTGTTAAAGATCTGGTAGGGATACCCTATCTCATTTTTAGTCACGGCAGTGAAGATGAATGTTTTGCTAAAATTATTATAATTGTTTTGAGCACTCCCAATCTCGGTCTCGAAAACATTTCTAAATCGTTTTCAACGTGTGATTAATAATTTTATTTGGCATAACAAATTACGTTGTTTTACTTCATCAATCCTTTACCAATCGCACAGGGTGGGTGGCCTTAGTTTTCCCAATTCATGGCTCTATTAACTGTTGGCCCGCTTCGCACAACTATCGCAATGGGCGACTATTAATTCCCAAGTCCCTTGGATCAGATTTGAATCTCAATCTATACGTCCGTTGTATTTGCCTGGTATATTATGGACAAAAATTCCCCCTCGCATGTTGTTGACCCATACTTCTATTGTTGCCCACTCCTTGGTGCTTTGGTCCCATTATAAATTTAAACTAAATCTTGTCTCTTCTGTCCCACCGGGTTCATCATTTTTTGGAGACCCGAGATTTATTATAGCATTCTCGTCTCCACAGGCGTTTCGTTGGTGGTATGATCATTCCTTTATCAGATTATCTGACTTTCAAAGAGGAGGGACTTATATTACTTTTGAGAGGCTACGTACACTTTTTGAAATCCTGCTCCGGGATTTATAGGCAAATAAGACACTTTTTCCATACACATTTTGATCTGACACCTTCATCCCCGACTACATTTTTCAAACGTATTAGCCATGACTCTCCTAGGGGCAGGGGTCTTATTTCGGATTTATATTGTCTTCTTTTTGTAACTAACTACTCCTCACCCCGCCCTTATATAGACAGAGGGAGGCGGACAGTGATGTCACTTTTTCGGAAGAGGACTGGGACTCCATGGTGGAAAATATACGTAAAAGCTCTATATCTCTTTCAGTTCAGGAGACGGCTCTCAAAGTATTAACCTGATGGTATTATACCCCTTCTAGGCTGAGTATCACGTTTCCAGGGACGTCTCAGGGTTGTCGGCTAGCTGGTACCTTGGTGCATATACCATATGAGCCTTCCTCATGGCTCATAAGGTATCTGGCTTGGCTCCTCCCTGATGCATTTCGTGCACTTGCACATTTTCAAAGGGATCAAGCCTTAGCCAGAAATTTGTATATATTCCGCACATGCGCGGAGCCGCCGTGTGACATCATATCGATTTCCGTGCATGCGCGGTACGCAATGCGGCAGCCATTTTCTGGAAGCCTTCCATGCTAAGTATAGATATAATGATAGAATGCCATATTGGTTTCTGCGCATGCGCGGAAAGCATCTCGGCAGCCATTTTAAGGAAGCCCAGACAACTCACAATGAGGAAAAATGACAGGGAACACACAGGGAAAGATGCATATCCTAATCTATGCAAAGTCTCAAGAATCTATTAGTATTCAAGTGGACACAAATAGGGAAGTCATTATGATCATCCAGACAGATGGCCTGGCATATGTTCATCAGCACCATATTTCACCCTCGGAGTATTAAGCATATATATATATATATGCAAATCAGTCCTCCATTTTCTTATAGTTAGATTGCTGACAACTATGAGGGTGAATAAGTCTCCATTTTGTTAGAGACCAAAAAGTATACTACCACGTTAATAACTGTGGATACTAATATATCAATGACGTTGATATGAGTATGAATGGTTTAAAATACATAAGGATTAGCATCAGACCCCTCTGTATTAATAATTATAAAACATATCAATGTACAATGGTTCCATTAAAACAATAATAAAACGAGATGTGCAGTACATAAAATAAAAGTATAAAACATAAAGTACATTTAATACATATAATTAAGAGTTCATATTAAGCTCACTTAGATCACAATAAAAAAACTCAAAATTGTAAATAATAAAATGTAAAAAATATTGAATAAAAGAGCTAAAAAATACATATATATGTCTTTATTAAAATACAAGAAAAAACAATGAAAAATTAAAAACTAAAAATTACAATTTTTAAAAACTAAAAACTAAAATTCAATCTGAAGGTACTGGGATAGCAAAAAACAAGGCTAAGTACTAAAAAACAACATAGAAAATGATAAAAGAAAAGGTGTAAAAGAGATGACGTAGAAGCATCCATAAACAATACTAAAAAATATATAAATAAAACAAAAAGGAGGGTTATTAAAATATACTGGACTATCAACCCTCTGTATTCAATAATAAAACACCCATGACTATTAACCCATTAACTTGTGTCGATAAAACAATTTATATCAAGATCGACATTCAGGTTCTGTGGTATAAGTGACTGTAGTTCAAATATCTATTTTGTTTCCATCATGGAAACAGTCCTGCGTTTATGTGTGCCTCGCCAGTGCTTCTTTAAGATTTCTATCCCCGTAAACTTGAGGCATGATGGATGCCTATTATGGTGGTCACGAAAATGTTTTGAAAGGGAATGCTCTTTAAATCCTTTTTTTTATATTATACAGATCTCCCAGATTGTAAGCTCGAAAGAGTAGGGCCCTCTTACCCCTCGTGTGCTGTTCGTAGCTGCTGTAATGTTTCATGTATTGTCCCCCCCTCTATTGTACAGCGCTGAGCAAACCCTTTGGCGCTATATAAACTCAATGTAATGTAATAATGTAATGTAATGTTCTCTTAATCTGTCTCCCAATCTTCTCGTAGTTCTTCCTATGTATTGTTTAGTGCAAGAGCATTCTAATAAATAGATAACGTGTACTATTGCATGTTATAAGGGATTTTATTTAATACTCTTTTTGAGTTACACTAGAGTGGAAGGAGTGTATTGGTCTCTTATGTAGTCCATTGTGTAAGCACAGCATACACCTATTGCATGGATAAAAGCCTTTAAGTCCAAAATCAAAAGTTACTTCCTTCGGGGAATTAACCACATTGAGTGCCAGGGTATGTCTTAATGAAGGTACTTTGCGGTAAGTTATTTCAGGGTGATCTGGCAAGGTATGACCTAAAACTGGATCATTCTTCAATATGTTCCAGTTTTTCTTAATGATTATAGCTACCTCTTTATATTCTATGGAGAAATTTGTAATGAACGGGCAAAATCTTTCAGTATTTGAGGTACTTTTACAGAAAAAAAGTTCATCTCTATCCAGGTTTCCAATGGTTTCAATTTCTTTATCCAGGATTGCTGGAGCATAACCCTTTTCTAAAAATCTTTGAGGACATTCGCTTGTGAGATATAGTCCTCCTTTCTTTTACAATTTCTGCGTATTTTAAGAAATTGACCCCTCGGAATGTTGTTTAGCCATTTGGGATGGTGACAACTATCCAGGGGTATATAGCTATTCTTATCTGTTGTCTTAAAAAAAGTTTTGATAAAAATCCCAGTACCCTGATTAAAAAGAGTGAGATCTAAAAAAAATGATTTCATTGTAATCATATTGATAAGTGAGCTTAATAATGAGGTTATTAAAATTCCGTGTGGTAAAAAAAATGATTTAATGAGAATTCATCACCCTGCCAGAGTAGTAAAATATCATCTATATATAGCTTATAAAATACCAAATCAGGCCAATTTCTAACATAAATGATGTCTTCTTCCCATCTTGACATAAACAAATTGGCCAAACTGGGGGCAAACTTGAGCATAGGGAACCTATCCTGCTCACAATGGGCCTCCCTGGTGGGTTGGTAGAATCTTTATGAATCTTGGGTAGGCAATATTTTATTTTATGTACTGCACATCTGGTTTTATTATTGTTTTATTGGAACCATTGTACATTGATATGTTTTATAATTATTAATATAGAGGAGTCTAATGCTAATCCTTATGTATTTTAAACCATTCATACTCATATCAACATCATTGATATATTAGTATCCACAGTTATTAACATGGTAGTATACTTTTTGGTCTCTAACAAAATGGAGACTTATTCACCCTCATATTTGTCAGCAATCAAACTATAAGAAAATGGAGGACTGATTTGCATATATATATATGCTTAATACTCTGAGGGTGAAATATGGTGTTGATGAACATATGGCAGTCCATCTGCCTGGACGATCATAATGACTTCCCTATTTGTGTTCGCTTGAATACTAATAGATTCTTGAGACTTTGCATAGATTAGTATATGCATCTTCTCCTGTGTGTTCCCTGTCATTTTTCCCCACTGTGAGTTGTCTGGGCTTCCTTAAAATGGCCGCTGAGATGCTTACCGTGCATGCATTCTATCATTATATCTACACCTAGCATGGAAGGCTTCCAGAAAATGGCTGCCGCATAGCGTACCGCGCATGCACGGAAATTGATATGACCAGGGGCGGACTGACAACTCATGGGGCCCCCGGGCAATAGGGGATCATGGGGCCCCTGTGTCTTTGCCCAAACTCAAAAAAGCCTATGAAAAAGGTAACAGGGGGCCCTCTACTGACCGCAGGCCCTCGGGCAGTGCCCGAGTTTCCAAATGGTCAGTCCGCCCCTGGATATGACGTCACACCGCGGCTTCGAGCATGCGCGGAATAGTATATATACAAATTTCTGGCTATGGCTTGATCCCTTTGAAAACGTGCAAGTGCACGAAATGCATCAGGGAGGAGCCAAGCCAGATACCATATGAGCCATGAGGAAGGCTAGAGGCCATCTTTACTGTAAAGCTGTTTTGATCCATGTATACTGTCACAGCATTGCTGTCATTCCAGATGTTTTTGATTATTCTTGAAGGTTGGAGGTTATACCTTTTTATGCCAGCTGCTTTTGAGTATATTTTTAGTATATTTTAATCTAGCGCTCGTTTACCCATTTTATCCATTCATTTGGATATGTGCATTTCCAAATGCACAACAACCTGCAATTAAATGTGTGCTTTGCCGTGCTTTTAGAAAATGCATGGCAATGTGCAGTGCACTTGCATTACCACTCGTTCGCATCTTCACGTTTCATAACACACAGCAACCGGCAAGAAAAAGCATGCTTTGCCATGGATTTTGAAAACACGTGTCAATGTGTGTCATGCTTGCATTACCATTTCAGCTGTGTGCATTGCTGTGCATTTCTTGCTTGAGTTACCATTCGTATGCATCTGCACGTTTCCAAGTGTAGGGCAACACGCAAGAAAAAGCATATGTTTTCCAAGAAAAAGCATATGTTTTCTGTGTGGGTTGTCAGATATTTGGAAACATGCAGATGTAAATGCAGTCTAATTTTTATTAGCACCTCGATTACAGTTAGCAGATGCATTTTTTGCCATGCAACAAAACACACACTAAAAAAAAAAGTGACTCTCCACAACTGAAAATGCTCTAGTGCTAGGGAATTTGTTGCACGTAGGACAGCCCATTTAAGTGGATGGGCTGCCCTATGTGCATTTCACGTTTCTGCTTTAAAAACATGCAAAAAACACGATCAGGAACATACTTTTCCGCTACACTCAGGTGTAAATGGAATGTGCTCGGGAAGAAGTTTTTAGGCAGCAAGGATGACCAGGGAGGAGAGGTAAGGATTTAAAAAAAACAATGATCCATCAAATTTGCATAGGAATGATAGTCACACTGGAAGTTACATGACATTCATATTGCGCTAATGTGAACCAGGGCTATCTATTCAATCCCGCCCAACATCAGCACACCTATCTTTCACAACAGGCTGTGTATATTATATGAAGGTGTTTCCTTTTTGAATAATGCTGTGATCTGTGAGGTGGGACTAGGGAGGTTTGGACTTTTTCTGTCCCTGTGACTGGGCAGGACTGAATGCTGTAAGGAAATTACATAATTTACAGAGTCTGAAGAGCTACAACAGGGAGTGTAGAGACTCGGAACACTGCAAGAGGTGGCTGTGGAAGGAAAAGAGTCTATCAACAGGATATGCAGTGTGTCACATGACAAAAAGCAGCAACTAAACCCAGATTATTGCGGGATCTGCAGACAACAAAGCAACATGGTACAGAGCTATGAGCTATGCTGGCATTAATAATTTCGTTAATTTCTAGTGAACAAAAGTTGGAATTCAGCTTTAAACATTTTTTGTATTGTTTATATTGCCCCAAAGACAAAGCTGTCAAAGGAGTCACAAGTCCTGGAATCAGCGGGTCTCCCACAAACTCTGGTTCATCTGGAAGAAACAAAACAAGGTTAGTATAAATCTCTGAAAATGGTAAATCCAAACAAGTAAACATGTTAGTAATGTCATCTACATTTGTGGACAGATATTTATTTCACAAATTTCCATGTTGGAGAGTGGAGAAGTATGAGATTCAGAAAGAACCACTAGTTACATAGTTAGTCTGGCTGAAAAAAAGACAAAAGTCCATCCAGTTCAACCATAAAAAAAGTTATTTGCTTCTGCAGGGGAAAAAAATCCTTCCTGATCCCCCGAGAGGCAATCGGATATTCCACGGATCAACTTTACCTATAAATGTTAATATCCAGTTATATTCTGTGTATCTAAGAAACAATCCAGGCCTTTTTAAAGCAATCCACTAAGCTGACCAGAACCAACTCTTGGGGAGTTTATTCCACAATTTCACAGCTCTTACTGTGAAGAAGCCTTTCCATACTTGGACATTAAATTTCTTTTCCTCCAGACATAAAGAGTGCCCCCTTGTCCTCTGTGATGACCTCAAGGTGAATAACTCTACACTGAGTTCACTATATGAACCACCCATGTATTTATACATGTTGATCATACCCCCCCCTTAATCTCCTCTTCTCATGAGAGAATAAATTCAGTTCCTCTAATTTTTCCTCATAGTTGAGCTCCTCCATGCCTCTTATCAGTTTGGTTGTCCTTCTCTGCACTTTCTCAAGTCTGTGTTCTTTTTGCAAATTGGTGCCCAAAATTGAACTGCATATTCCTGATGAGGTCTTACTAACGTTTACTAACTAGTTAAAACAAAAAAAATATTGTTCAGCTCCTACTCAAATTCATTATGTAGATATCAGTACAGAAACAGATGATGAGGCTACAGACAAAACTAACGTGCCCTGTGGTGATCAGCAATTGAATGACAGCAGTGCTGGTTACAGGAAAACACCTCCAGCAAAACCAAAGAAAAGCAGACAGCATGAAACCTCTAGTGACAGCAGTATGAAGAGAATACACACTTCCCTTGACAAGACAAAATGCTCAGATGGTCACCAATGCAATATGAAGTTTACATATGCCGAACATTTGGCGTTAGTCAAAAATTTAGTTCCTGTATATGAGAAGTTGCTGGGTCCCCACATGCTGAAAGCAGATGAGCTTTGGAAAAAAACAATGGGAGAGAATTCAGTTGGAGTAGCACCCCATAGTGAGGATCATGTGAAAAAAGTCATCAAGACATCAAGGGATACAAAGAATAAAATGGCATTGGACAGGAAGGAAAGTCCGATTATATGTAATGACATTAGAAAACATTATTAAAAATGTCTGGATTTTTTGTCAAGTAAATGTCACCTTCTACATATACTGTATAATGTAAATCTTATATGTTTAATCACCTCCTGACCTCTATATAGTAAAATGACGGATGCAAAGCGGTTCTCTCGTTCTGGGTAGATGTCATATGACGTCCTCCCATTCCAATCGCGCATGTGCGGCTCCGGAAGCGCTCAGCGCAGCGATCGGCGGTGCGCTGTGTCCCTCTGACACAGGGGATCACCGATCAACAGAAAGAGCCGAAGATGTCGGCTCAGTCATGTGATCAGCTGTGCCCAATCACAGCTGATCACATGTAAATAGGGAAATGCCAGTTATCGGCATTTCTCTCCTCTCGAGCTGTCACGCTGACAGCTCGTGAGGAGAGGAGAGCCTGTAATCAGCATTCCTCGGAGGGGACATGTACACAGATCATCAGAGCACTGATGATCAGTGTGCCCTGATGATCTGTGTAACCCCAGCAGCGCCACCTGTCAGTGTCCATCAATGCCATCTGTCAGTGTCCATCAGTGCCAGCTCTCAGTGCTCATCCATGCCACCTGCCAGTGCCCATCAGTGCCTCATTTCAGTGCCCATCAGTGCCACATCAATGCCACATTTTAGTGCACATCTGAGCTGCCTTTCAGTGTCACTCATCAGTGCCAGTCAGTGCCGCCTATCAGTGCCAGTCAGTGCCGCCTATCAGTGTGCATCAGAGCCGCTTATCAGTGTCTGTCTGTGCCGCCTATCAGTGCAGCCTAACAGTGGCAGTCAGTGCCACCTAACAATGCCAGTCAGTGCCGCCTATCCGTGGCACCTATCAGTGCCATATATGAGTGCTGCCTTTCAGTGCCCATCAGTGATGCCTGTCAATGCCCATCAGTGCCACCTACCAGTGCCTCCTCATCAGTGCCCATCAGTGCCACCTATCAGTGCCCATCAGTGCAGCCTATCAGTTCCCATCAGTGCAGCCTTATTAGAGCACATCAATGAAGGAGAAAAATCACTTATTTACAAAATTTTATAAAGATCTATCTGTCACAAAAAATGATACAAATTTCATATGGGTACAGTCTTGCATGACCGCGCAATTGTCATTCAAAGTGCAACAGCTCTGAAAGCTGGAAATTGGCCTGGGCAGGAAGGGGGTATAAGTGCCCTGTAGGCTAGTGGTTAAAGAGGTAGTAAATCGCAAAAAATAAATAAAAAAAAATCTTTTCCCTGCAAGAGCATAATGTGCTAGTACATTGAATACTAGCACATTATGAAAGACTTACCTGAGAACTAAGTCCTCCAGCACTGTCATGCACATGCCGCAGCACGGCTCTCTCAATGGACAACACGCCATCTATTAAAAGTGCAGTGTGCATGCGCCAGTGACTTCAATGCCGCTGCTACAGTAAATATTTCCAAAATGGTGCGTTTAGGAGATATTTACAGTACCTACAGGTAAGCCTTAATAAAGTCTTACCTCTAGGTAAAGCATGAAAAAAAGATTTTACTACCACTTTAACTTGTCTTGTCTTTAACTTGTCTGCCCAGGTGACACCGCCCCAACAGACTGTCCTGTGGTGTTTTTCGATCCATCCAGTGCTAACTTACCTTTTTTCTGTGCATTAAATCTTGGAAAGACAAGATGAATACATGGTGATAGTACTGGCAAGACAGAATACATGTCTTGATTTACTAACGGAAAGTAGACTGTGCACTTTGCAAGTGCAGTTGCTCAAAAGTTTAGAAAATGAGAGACAGCTCTGCTGATTTATACCATCCAATGATGTTCAACAACTATTTAGTTTGTACTTTTCCTTTCATGTTATTGTTTCTTCTCTGTAAAGTGACACTTAACCCTCATTTACTAAGCCCTGGAGCAACACCACTTGCAGAGTACAACTGCACTTGCAAAATACACAATCTATTTGCTTTTACTAAATCAACTCCATCTTGTCTTTCTGGACATTACTGCACCAAGAAGAGAGTATACAGATTGCTTAACCATTTTACCAACATCTGATCCGCTGTGTTTGAACTAAGAGCTTGCAAACTCCTAATATAAATACACTGGTGACCGGGGTATGAATTTGGGTAATATACATACTTGTTCTGTATAAGGAGATTGCACTGAGTGATACCCTATCCTAGACACATTTATTTCTTCTTTCAGCCTTCAGGTTGAATGCATAAATTATGACAAATCACTACATCCACACTAACAATGTTGATGCTGGGATCTTGCAGTCTGCTCTACTGTATGCTGCCAAGGGGCACTCCCCCTCTTTCAGAATACAATGCTGGTTTTGCAATATTTTCCTATAGGTGAACATGTCCTGGACTGATCAAAGACTTGGGTGAGTTTTCAAGAAGGGGAGGAGATGGACCAATTTGTAAGTAATTTGTGCTTGGTATATTGCCGATAACCCTCAAGATTTAGGAACCCTCCTACTGTTTTCAGAACCAGCAGATTTTCCTGATATTGCCTTCACTCCAACTGAAAAGAATGAGGACATCAGTCATTTTACAGAACATGAACCCAATGTAAGTGTCGAAATAGTCAACCTTTTGCCATCAACCTCAGGTTCTAAACCAACTGATGCCAGCGTACAAACAACTACAGCAGATGTGAATAACAACTTGGTATCTTACATTCTACTGATGGACATATGACGTGGGAATACCACATGTCACACACAAAATCTTGACTGAGAACAACTCATTTTGTGACCAGCAGCAGAGTGAGAGATTCCACCAAGCTCAAATAGAATATTGTGAAAGGTTTGAGGGTCATTTAAAGGCCATTGATGGTGAAGGCAATTTTTATTTATTTATTTATTTTCAATAGAGTGGAGAGGGATTTGAACACCTGTCTGTTTTTATTGCTGGCTGTGTCCTCATTAGGGAGATTCACTCTCTGTTAGTACAGTTTCTCCTGATCATTGAGAGTGAAAGGACAAGAAAATCCTACATTATGGGATGATATCAGAGGGGAAATCTCCACAATGGGACCCAAAGGACCCCCCTCGAAAAAAAAAAAAAAAAAAACTGATGGGTGTTCTAACCCTCCATGTTTGTTTTTGCTAAACAAAGAAAAAAAGGACCGAAAGTTTCGAAAAAATAGTCTCTTAGTTTCCGTTACAAAATTTATAGTAATTTTTCTCCTTCACTGATGTGCACTGATGAGACGGCACTGATGGTCACTGATGAGACGGCACTGATGGACATTGATAGGCTGCACTGATGGGCACTGATGAGACGGCACTGCTGAGGCTGTACAATAGGTGGCACTAATGAAGCTGCACGTTTAGGCGTCACTGATGGACTGATAGGCACTGATAGGTGGCACTGATATGCAGCACTGATGTGCACTGATAGTTAGCACTGGTGAATGTATGGTAGTCTAAAAAGATAGCAGCTAGAACACTCAAAGGAAATCACAATAACCTTAAAAAATAGCAGAGGGGAGGCTAACACTGTTAGCCCCCCCTCTGACGATGTGCCTTAGCAGGAAAGGCCTCAGGAGGAGCTGCCAGCGTGTGACGTCATCGCCGCCAAGACCACAAGGAGGTCCAGCGGCCATCTTGCTTAAGGAGCAATTCCTAATAACATCCAGTATCCAGAGGAGGGAGCCCTGTATCCAGGCTGAATACCCACACATCCCTAAAGGAGACCTCTGGACCCAGCAGAGTTACACTTCACCCAAGCTTGATGATCTTATCTTTTGAGGGAATCTCACCATCTGCCTGCTGTTTAGATCCCATCTGGCGGTTATATACATATTTATGCGCATTTCCTATGCGCAGTCCTATACTTGCTGTTGTGGTGATTTCCAGTGGTGTCATTTACAAGATTCAGTCGAATGAATGAATAATTTGGAACGAACTTTGATTTTATTAATCATAGTTTACACTATCTATTTTCAGCGCTGCACTTTATTTACCAGTTAGCACTGATGGGCACTGATAGGCAGCACTGATGGGCACTGACAGGCAGCACTAAATAGCACTGATAGGCAGCAATGCTGGGCACTGATTGTGCTGCACCGATGATCAGTGCCCTGATTATCAGTATTAACATCCCCTGTCACAATCACCGGTTACCAACTGTCCTCTTTGACAGCATGAGGAAAGAACTGCTGATAAATGACAAGTGTATTTACACAGCTGATCACATGGTAAAGGACTCCCGTGATTGCTCCTTTCCTTTACTGCAATCTGTGATCAGCTGAGTCCAACTTCTGTAGTGTCCCCATTGGATGATTTCCCATCTATTACTCTTTACCCACAATGTGCGATTTTCTTTTACTTTCACTTTCAATGATAACAGTAAACAAGACAAACAGCAATGGTAAATCACCCTAACAGGAAAACAGACATCAATAAAAACCTAACAGGTGCTGTGCCAAGCTTAGCTTAAGAGACAGCCATTTATATATCTTTAGTAAGTTAGAGAGTTTTTTTAAGATTCCAGGAACTTATGTTATAACCATTTTTGTTAAATACACTCATTCTCCCCCTTTGGAATGTATGTCTCCCTCTTGGGAGTGTTTTGGGAGTTTGTATCTGTTATCTCTCCAGTATCTGTTATCTATCTAATTAATTACACAAGATGTCAACCGTTGTATAATCTAATACCAGTCTGTATCATGCTATGCTCCACGTATCTGTTTCACATACAGTATAAAAACCCCACCTTGTATTTCAATAAACAGTCTACACTGAAGTTGGACTCATTCTGTACGTGTCTACAGTATATGTATGACTTAAGTTCTGTCAAGTCAAATTGGCTAGCCAGCTGCCAGGAGTGAACAGAATTTTTGGAGCAGCCATAAGAGGGCCATTAACTATCTTTGCGCAAACACCTAAAGGCGCCTGGTAAGCTAACCTTTTTGCTTACTCTTGTTTCTGCGTTAAGCTTGTCTTGTGTCTATTGGCTAAACAGCACTAGTAAGTTTCACTTTTTGAACCTATTTCTTACATACTTTCTTTGCCAGGCTTTGTTCCACCTAGATCTCTGAGATGATGTTATTGTTTGTGATACATTTGTTGACTGCTGTTTTCAATAACTATTGATACAGTAAGCCTTTTAATCAACCGTATTTTGATACTCTGTAAAGAGGTAGACTATCTTTGTTGTTGCCATGATTATGGGTAGTAAACTATCCAATGGGGAAACATTCCCGGCAAGGCCCGATGCTTTTATGGAAAAGAAGTTTGGCCCGTCAGTCACAAATTGTCTGTACTTGATTAATGAGTGGACATCTAGGTGGACAAATCCTATTACTATTGCTGGTACCTTTAATCCTAAACCATGGAAAAAGCTGTTGAAAGAAAGTCAGATATAGAAAAAATATACATGATTTTTGCTTAAGTAGAAATACTTGGGTATAGAGTATTTCAGTAATAATAGGGCAAGCAACATAAGTCACATTTGGATGTAGTGAGCTTGAGTGATCTCAAGTATGACTGGGAGAGAGACCCAGATGAACTTGAGAAAAAAAGTAAAGCTACTGCCCTGTACCCTGCATTACCTATATGCCCAATAAGGACCCAACAGGTGACAGGACCCTCTGAAAATTATAAGCAACCATCAACAATTTCCCCAGTAACGTAGCATGACCCTTTCACACCGCAGAAATACTGTACTTAAAAACCTTTCTGACTTCAGACTGAAACCAGGAGAATTTTTAAAACAACTTAAAATTGTTAGCACCTCTTACTCATGCTACCCTTTTGATGTTGACCAGATTATTGTCAACATTGCAGAGCAGAGATGACTAAGATGATTTGTGAAAAAGCTAAAATAATAGCAACAGAGAAAGAATCTAGAATTATAGAAGTAATTATTTCACCAAATTGAAAGTGCTAATTACATTTACTGAGGATGGTATTGAGGTTGTCTCAGGGAGAATAGGTGTCCTCCTGACCTGGCTGGCCACCGAGTTAGGGGAAGGATTTTTTATTATCCAATCTGAGGAGAACCTCAACCCAGACCTACTAGAGATAGACCCTAAGCTTTGGGCAACTGATTATGAAGGTAATAATAAAGTAACATTAGTAGCATAAATGTCGAACAAAATTTTAGGGTATGTGCAAGTTGATGTAAAACTGTTATTAAGTAAGGATGATTATTTTAAAGAATGTTTCAATGAATATTGATGTCACAAGTTAGCCTGCAGTTTCTTGTTTGTGTATTCTTACCTCCTTGCTGCAGTGCTGTTCCTGATTCCTTTCACATGCGTGGCTTGTCTGTGCTCACCTATAGGCGTCATCTGCCATTCTCTGGGTTCTATTTCCTTCCCTTCCATCACTTCCTGGCCCCCATCCTAGTTTGCTTGTCTATATAAGACATGCTCAGTCTAGCCCACTTTGCCTGAGCAACTTCTTATTTCTCTGAGCTCCTGTCTGTTGCTACTCCTGTATCCTGTATCTGACTACGTGTACCGACCCTGGCTTCGTCCACTGACTGTGCTTGATTTCCACCCGTCCTGACCTTGTCTTGTCTATCGCAGAGGTGTAGCTAGGATATTTTGCAGCTGGGGACAAATGGCCACCTCATGACACCCCTCCGATTCATATGGTCCCTGTAGACACCCCCCTGTCCCAATCACATTCCCCCCCCCCTTCATCCATGGCACTACTCACCCGGCTCGGCTCTCCCCTCGTCCCCTCCGGCATATGCCCGGCTCACTGCCCTCCTCTCCGCTCCTCTCCCCGCCGGCTCCTCTCTCCTCTCATAACTCACTGTGGATGGCAGACGTATCAGATGACAAGTCTGCTGCAGCCGCTGCAGTGATCTTGTGACCTCATTTTGGCGCCCCTGTACCTTGTCGCCCGGGTACATATGTACCCCTCCCCTGCCCCCCCCCCCAGCTATGCCTCTGAAGGGGTGGCAGATATGAAACGTTTAGTAAGCAGCATTCATGAGAGACTGAAGAGGGGATTGCCTGCAATGAGGTAGGCCAATGAGAAGGGCGTTACAATAGTCAAGGCAAGAGATAACAAGGGAGTGAATAAGTTGCTTAGTAGTTTCAGAGGTTAAGAATGGGCATATCTTGGAGATGTTGCGGAGGTGAAGTTTACAAGATTTGGACAGTGATTGGATTTGGGGCTGAAAGGACATATGGGAGTCTAGGATTACACCTAGTACCCTGGCATGAGGGGAGGGACTGATGGTTGTGTTATTGATCTTGATGGAGATGTCAGGGGAGGGGGCATGGGATGGAGGGAATAGTATGAGCTCAGTTTTGGAAAGATTGAGTTTGAGGAAGTGGAGTAACATCCATGCCGATAATGCGAGAGGAGACTGAAGGGGTGAGGTGAGAAGTAGAAAGATAGATTTGTGTGTCATGAGTATAGAGATGGTACTTAAAACCATGGGAGTTTATCAAGTGACCAAGAGAGGAGGTGTAGATGGAGAAGAGAAGGGATCCAAGGACAGAACCTTGAGGGACCCCTACAGAAAGAGGGAGTGGAGAGGAGGAGACATAGGTATAGGTAACGCTGAAGGAGCGTTGCGATAGTTAGTAGGAGAACTAGGAGAAAGCAGAGTCTCGGAGGCCAAGAGAGTGGAGTTTTTTGAGGAGGAGGGGATGGTCAACATTATCAAAAGCCACATAGAGGTCAAGTAGTAAGAGTACAGAGTAGTGGCCATTGGTTTTAGCAGTTAGTAAATCATTAGTGAGTTTTAGTAGGGCAGTTTCAGTGGAGTGTAGTGAGAGAAAACCAGATTGTGAAGGGTCAAGAAGGTTGTTGTCGGTGAGGTAGGAGCTCAGGTAATTGTAGACTAAGCGTTCTAAGAGATTAGAGGTAAAGGGAGCAGGGAGATGGGAGAAGTTGTTCAGGTTGATGGGGTCCAGGGAAGGCTTTTTAATTATAGGAGTGATGTGTGCATGCTTTAGAGGGGTGGGGAAGGCACCATTAGAGAGGGAGAGATTGAAGATGTGAGTAAGGGAGCAAAGGACATAAGAAGAGGGTGACCATAGTAGTTGTGAGGGGACAGGATCCAGGGGGCAGGTTGTGAGAAATAGGTGACAAATGTACACAGCTTTCACTCCTACCATGCTGTTGTTTGTTTGTGTGTTTGAGCGCTGAAGAGCATGGTTAGCATGGTTAGAAGAAGTGAGGACAGTGGAATGTGGGAAAATGTTGTGTATGGGTTATATGAAATGTTAAGTATAATATGATTATATAGAGTGCTCTGATATGTAGATATGTTTTCAGAAGTTATTATAACACTTTGTTTTTGTGTTTTCTTGTAGAAAGGCTTTTGTGAATGTGCTGGTTTAATGTGATCTCAGTTAATTTGAATCTATTTTCTAATTATGGTAAAATGAAGTGGTTATTGAGTTCCAAAATATCTTTGCTAAAGTGCATTTGAATGAAAGGGTTATGTGATACTGACTTTAATATGAGCTCATTAAATATTCTTAACAGTGAAAACAGTGCGCTTGAAAAGGAAAAACTATTTTTATAAAGTAAAGCATCCTCCTTTAAGGAGATGTGTCTGTGTGATTGAAATTATGGCACGATATTGAGAATATCACTTGAGTATTAATTTCTGAAATGGTATTAACAATTTTATTAACCACTTCCAGACCGGACACTTTTACCCCCTTCCTGACCAGGGCAATTTTCAGCTTTTAGCGCTATCACACTTTGAATGACAATTGCGCGGTCATGCAACACTGTACCCAAATTAATTTTTTACCATTTTTTTGAGACAGATAAAGCTTTATTTTGGTGGTATTTATTCACCACTGGGATTTGTATTTTTTTTGCTATGTAAATGAAATGTCCAAACATTTTGAAAAAAAGTGTTTTTTTTATAAAATTTTGCAAATAAATAATATTTCATCATAAATCTTTGCCAAAATTTATTCCGTTATCTTTTTAGTAAAAAAAAAAATCCAAATTAGTTTATAACAAAAATTATAATTTTTAAACATTTTTTTTACATTTTTATTTTATTTTTTTATATTAATATTTTTTATTTTTTTTACATACTGTCACCCTAGCAGTACAGTGTCACCATGGTGACACTGTACTACTTGTGGGGGGTGATGAAGATTTTTTTTTTTTTTTACACATTGCTTTTACACCCATATAGGGTGTAAAAGCAATCATTTCTCTTTCTCTCTGTGTGCATTCATGCACTCATTGAGAAGTACTGACTGAGCTGTGATTGGTCACAGCTTGTCACATGGTACAAGCCTGTTGTGAATAGGCTTGTACCATGTGACCTCTGTGATCATTCACAGATTTGACACGTAGTAAGCAATGATGTCACAAGTGACATCTTGCTTACTACTTTGCATGTGATCACTGATTGGCCAATCAGTGATCACATGATCGGGACCTCGTAGAGAGGTCCCGTCCGACGATCGGTGTTTCACTGTGTCCGAAGGACACAGCGGGCACCGGATCGCGGTGCTGTGCGCTCCCAGGGAGTGCGCACAAGCAGGGTGCGGGGAGGCCGTTTATAGACGGCCACCCGACCCTGCATGCCACCGTCCGGCCGTTTATATGCAACGGCCGGTCGGGAAGTGGTTAATGACATAGCTATATTATGATTGGTCAATATAACCTTTGTTTCTATAGGAAATGGAATACAGGTTATTAGGAAAAATCTGAGATAAGGGATAATTTTATATTAAGATGAGGTGTATATATTACAACTGCCATAATACTTAAAGGAGCCTAGATGAATGGGATAAATTATAACTTTTCTTTCTACAAAAATAAAATCTAAAGCTCTGAAAAAAACTTGATGTATGGTCTATGATGTGAGAGTAATAGTTGACATACTCATTGTGTGATTTCTACACACCGTTAGGATTGATGCCATCTGCAGCCAGCTGTGTTATAGTTTTTGATCTAGCTGATGATTTTGTTTTTTGTTTTTTTTTGTTTTTATAATTTTCATCCAAGCAGTATGCAGTTGTTATAGAATGACACAGCTGTTGAGTCTGAAGACATATGTTCACATATTATCCTTTACGTGTATTACAGGGATTGTCCAAACCCCCTAAACATTGGGAAAATATGACAAGTATAAGGACCCTTAATATTACTCAAGGTGATGTATGTTATAAGGTGACTTGTGACTCCAGTCATATAGAGAGATGTCAACAACTCTCTCTCTCTCTGTCAAAGCTGCTTCAACCACAATTCCTCCAGGTATTAAGACCCTCTGCAGTCCTGACAGGACATGTACTGTAGTATATAATTAAATTATTTGTAATAGCATTGTACTTCATCCCAACAATATTAGACATGTTAAACTACCTGTAGAATTGTTATTTTCTTGTGGAAACATCACTTACTCCAACATCCCGAGAAACATCACTGGGGACCTTGCACCTTGGTAGTTGGTGGCATTGGTTATTTGGATGGTTATCTGATATGGGACTCTTAAGACAAGTTGTTGGGAGACTGATTATTGGGGTTTGTTGTCTGATTGCTTTTTGCTGCTTTTAGCAGTGTATTCTTAATCTATTATCAATGACACAATCCTTCACGCTGCCTCAATGAGCACCTCCTAAACTGATCCCTATTGCATTGCATCCATCGGTGTAATTGAAGCTCACTCTTCAATTTGAAGTAACCTCCTCAATCTTCCAGGGGAACATTTACTGCCATAAAGATGTGGGATACCTCTGTAGATTAGGGACATCTAACCCCGATCCTGTCAAGAAAGTACTTTGGATTGCTCTTAGTCCAATGTATGGACATGAGGAGGGACACTATTGTGACAAGCTTAGCTTAAGAGAGCGCCATTTTATATAACTTTAGTAAGTTAGAGAGTTTAAGATTCCAGGAACTTATGTTATAACCATTTTTGTGAAATACACTTCTGCTCCCCCCCCCCTCTTTGGAATGTACTTATCCCTCTTGGGAGTATTTTGGGAGTGTGTATCTGTTATCTGTCCAGTATCTGTTATTTAATTGATTACACAAGGTGTCAACCGTTGTATACGCTAATATCAGTCTGTATCATGCTATGCTCCACGTATCTGTTGCACATTCAGTATAAAACCCCCACCGTGTATTTCAATAAACAGTCAGTCAACACTGAACTTGTACTGATTCTGTACGCATACATATGTGCTGTTCTATATATATGACTTAGGTTCTGTCAATTCACAGGTGTTCTAATCCCTCTGTACTCTATCTAAAACTAAAAAAGTTGTACCTTTAGTTATACTTTAAGACTACTACAACCAAAATTTTTTCTATGTTGATAGTGAGGACACATCATTCAGATTTATCCTAGATATAGTTGATCCTAAACATCTTCTCATCATTAGGATAATGAGATGTTTAGGGGTGTGTGTCTAATTGTGATGTGACACCTAAGTTCATTTTGTATATAGCACAAGACCTGTAAATACAGTTGATCTGCACATTTCAGGCCTAACAATGCTTGGCCTACTAATATGGCTGGAGTAAATTGATGGTTTCTGTGGTCTTTTTTTAATTAAGGGTTATATAATCAAACATGTAATAATGCTTTTGTCTTTCAAAACATTTTGTAAAAACTATCTTCAAAAGATATATGTGAAAAAGTGAAGTATTTCCACCATGTATGACATATGTTCTAATGAGGGATTAGGCCATTGTGATATGCATGTACATTGTTTTATGTTTGGAGGGGTTTATGTAGCACATTATGCATCTGCTTGTATATACACAAAAAACGTCTCCTAAAATCTGGCAAAATGACAGGAACAAATACTGTACATCTGAAATATATAAATAAAATAGTGATCGCCCTAAAATATAATAAAAGCCGCTAAGCACAAAGGTAACCAAAAAAACCTTATAAAATGTACTGTAAAAAAGGGGGTGCAGCGCTTAGAAAATATAAATAAATAAATCTGTAAATACGTTTCCAATATGAAGTTCATAAATAAGAATAAAACAGTTCAAAAAGTGAATAAGACAGTTCAAAAAGGTGACTCGAGTGCTCTTGTTATTCTGGAACCGGTGTCCGTGCAGTGATAATGTAAGTAATGCACACTCACTGGACGCGCATATAAAATGCACCTCATATCAATATTCCAGGTGTTATCAAGGGGAGTCAGGAACTGGGTAGTCTTCCCTCTAAGGGAAGGTTGGTCATCAGACAGAATCCTTGGGGCTTTACAGGTGATCCACGTCCACTAGAGTTCCCCTTAAGGGGTTAAACCGGTATTGCTCCCCGGGTGAGAGATTTCCTCTCTGGATACAGGGGTTCATCCTGAGGCAGTGTATCTGAGAATTGAAGGCTCCCCCAGGGGATTAGAACAAAGATACGCCCATAGTGTAGTAGATTAAATGAAAAGTAGTTTAATGAGGCAAATTAAAATGATGCATCAAGTAGTAGAAAAAATATTCAGTGAGCAAAAAGGACTGACCGTCCGCTTTCAAAGATGGCCGCCACGTTGCTCCGGTGGCGTGACATCACGGTGTAATGTGGCTCCTCCTGCCGCGTATCATGCACACGCACGTCTTCAGAGGGGGGTCGCCAATCACACCGCGCCATCCGCTATTCACTTAAATAGGATCTGGTGCATGCGTATTACACAGTCTCCATTTTGAAGGAGGTCAGAGCGATGTCTAAATAGCCAATTATGCAGGGACAAATAGTGAAGGTTTTGTACAGTAAATAAACAATGGTAATGTTATGATGAAAATTTAAAAATAATCTAAAAAATCTATATATGAGAAATGGTATATAGATGGTGCATGCGTACTACACAATAGTCATTTTGAAGGAGATCAAAACTCAATGCGCACGCGGGCGCCATTTTTCCATGGTTCTCAGTGTGTATGGTCAGAGCAATGTCCGAATAGCCAGTTTCACGGGAACAGTTTGTGAAACGTGGGTGCAAGGAACACTCATCATCTACTGTAATCATTACAGGCGTGTCCATAATAAGGATCATACATCATTAAAATTCATTGGCATTGACCTAGTAAAACCACACTGGAGTGGATTACATAAGAGAAGAGCAGTATCCCAATTGGAAATGAGATGGATTCATGAGCTCCGTACCTTACACCCTAGTGGCCACAATATTGAAGTTGATATTAATTGTTTTATTGAGAACAGCTGAGTTTTGAGTTTTTTTACTATTCCTGTTTAGCAACCATCTAAAATGAGGCCTTTAAAAGAATGTGGAGGACAACCAACAACTTTGTCCTTGGTGGAATAGCATAACTACGCTGTATGGTGACCTCAAGAAAACATTGCAGTTCCCCAAACAGCACCAAAATCAGCTCCTTGAACAGGCAAAATTTCTTCAGCGCTTCTGCTTTTGTGGAATGATCAAGCAATATGCGATGTTTAAATGACCATTGACACATTATTACCAATCTTCTCCTTGCATTCCTTTGAATGGCCTGAAATTCAAGCAAATTAGTCTCTAAAAGCTCATTGACTGTGAATTGGCACCTTTTTTTTTAAACTATTCCATGCCCTGCCCATTGAGGTGAGGCAGCTCCTTACCATACATTTTCACTGCCAGGTCTATACGCCATAGTGACCTGACAGTAGGGGGGTTTATACACAATCCAGTGGCTGAAGCCACTGGGATTGTGTATAAATCTGACAGACAGACTCCTGTGTTTAAAATATAGTATTCTTTTTTGTGAAAAAAGGTAGTCTCAATGCTCAAACTGAATCCAGAGCATTTTGGCTCCTCACCTAGTCTCTTTCCTATTTCTGTAAAAAAGGTTGTTACTCTTCATTGGTAGTGAATATTACATATAATATGTATGATTAGTGATGGGCTTTATGTTCCAGTGGAACATAAGTTTGACTCAAACATTGGGTGTACTCGACAAACTCATGAACAGTATGGGTGTTTGGCGGCCTGTATGACCGCAGCGCCCCACAATGAACAGAGTTCTCACAATGCATTGTGATTGGCTAAAGCAATGAACCTGACCTTAGGTCAGGTCCAATGCTTTGGCCAATCCACAGCTGAATTCATTGTGAGAGCCATGATTGGCCAACGTCTCGGTGACTTTGGCCAATCATGGAACATGCTACACTATGTAAGGCTGCTTACACAGCAGCCTTGTGTAGTGTGTTGGTGGAGTTAGTTAGGTGAGATTAGTTAGTGGTGTGTCAGGAGACAGTATAGTCAGTGTAGTGCGATGTTGTAGAGCAGTGGTATCAGTGTTTTTTTACAGCTCTTCTGCTTCATTTTTCAAGAGTGGCCAAAACACCAGCTGCTTGGGCACCACATGCATGACAAGACCCACATCAGGGATCCCTACCTCTACTATAATACATCAAGTCTTCTGAGCAGCCTTCACAGAGAGGGGTGATGGTATAGCAATAGGTGAAACAGGTCCTTGCACCCAATCTGCTAGCAGTACACCACCTGTTGATTTCACCAGGCAAACTTTGCTACCCTAGCTGCTGAACTGTAAAAAAAAAACTGCCTCATCCATCCACACGCTCAGTGTATAAATGCTAGCTTGGCCACATTGCTAACGTTACAACTGCTGCCTTTCCAACTCGCATATTTTTGCTGACTGATAACTAAAAAGAGTGGGAAATTTGAGTGGAGAGTGAAAAAGTTTTATTTTTGACTGCTGGCTTGTAGTTGTTTTTTCTTCTTCTTTGGGTCTTGCTAAAAGCTTTTACTTTTTAAATCACTTTTTCTGTCACTTTTTAAATAGCATTTTTTTTACTTCCTTTCATTAACTTCCTTCAGTCTGCTAATTAAGGGGAGTGGTTAATTGGTTACAGGTGATACAGGTCCTATATAACTTGCTGTAGAGCTCACTCTGAGCTTTCTCATTTTTGAGCTTGCCTGTATTTTGCTTGCTGGACCTTTGACTAAGTGGACATTTAATAAGTGGAGTTAAAAAAAGCAGAGATTATAACAGGAGTCTACTAACCTGTAAGTGACAGCTGATATTTCTTATTAATATTGTAACTGGGATAATGTGTGCTAGCAGGCTGGAAGGTTTTGTGCAGTGCACAGTTTGCATGTATGCAGCAATGGAGCAACAGCTCCAGGATGGATACTGCTGCGACGGTTGCCCTTCTGGAAACTTGTGTTAGAGATCTGGAGGAGCAAGCTGCAACACTGGGCAGAACCGATAACCTTGAAAGGGGTCTTCTGCTCTCTGAGCAGGTAGCTAATGCGATTGATGTGGAGGGCGGAGGGGCTAATCAGGATTATCAGGTAGGAAGATGGGTTACTGTAACAAGATGGAATCATAGGAGCTCACAGAAAAGAAAAGCTGGCCCTGGGTTTGTGCACCCAAACTTATTCGCCAAGTTGGGTTAAGATGTGGGGGTGGCAAGCTCAGGGGTGGCAGCCCTGTATGTCACTGCTATCCCTAACAGCTGGGAGGGCAGACCATCTGGGAGAGATGGGGAGTGTAGTGCAGGAAGGCCTAGACAGTTGGTGGTATTAGGGGATTCTATAATCAGAAGGACTTATAGAATAATTTGTTGCCAGGATTGCCTCAACCGAATGGTTTGCTGTCTCTCTGGTGCCACGGTTCGGCATGTGGTGGACTGGGTTGATAAATTTCTGGGAGGGGCTGAGCATGACCCAGCTGTCCTGGTCCATGTTGGAACCAATTACAGAATACATCGAAGGTGGAGGCTCCTTAAAAATCAATTTAAAGAACTAGGCTGTAAGGTGAAGGGAAGGCCCTCCAAAGTGATATTCTCTGAAATATTAGCTGTGCCATGTGCAACTCAGGAAAGACAGGGGGAGATTAGAGAACTCAATGCATGGCTAAAGACCTGGTGTAAAAAGGAAGGATTTGGGTTTCTAGAGCATTGGGCTGACTTTTCATTGGGGTGCAACCTATATGCTAGAGATGGTTTGCACCTAAATGGAAGGGGGTCTGCTGTGCTGGGGGAGAGGTTTATTGGAAGGCTGGAGGAGTATTTAAACTAGGATTGAGGGGGGAGAGAGAATTAGATTATAAAGGGGTAGACAGATCATACAGGGGTCAGTATTTATTGGTGGGTGGAATGGGGAAAGATGGGGGGAAGGCTATGACAAATGATAAAAAGGTTCCCATGTTACAAACAACCAGTGAGATTGGTACCACTTGTATGAAAATAAAAAATATGCAAAACACGTGTGAACAAGGTGTCAATGGATTAAAGTGTTTGTTCACCCATGTCAGAAGTCTGCCAAGCAATATAGCTGAGTTGGAAGCTTTGGTGCATGAAGAGAACTATAATTGGTATTGCTGAATCTTGGCTCCATTCTTCACATGACTGGGCCATTAATATTCCTGGCTATGTTCTCTTTCGGAGAGACAGGGTAAATGGGAAAGGTGGTGGTGTCTGTCTCTATGTGAGAAGTGATCTCAGAGCGAATGTGAAAGAGGACCTAGTTGATTGAGAGTGTGGTGAGGCTGAAGTATTATGGGTGGAACTGCACATGAGGGTGCGTACTACAAAGGTAATCATTGGAGTTTGTTATAGGCCTCCCAGTGTTAATGAGGAGGTGGAGACTCAGCTCCTTGCACAGATCGAAAGGGTTGCAAGGGCTGGGACAATGATAATAATGGGGGATTTTAACTACCCGGAAATTGACTGGAGTAATGGTACAGCAGGAATGGTTAAAGGGCAAACATTTTGTAAACCTACTACAGGACAATTTTATGGTACAGTTCATAGAGGCCCAACTAAGAATGATGCTCTGCTGGACCTGGTAATCTCAAACCATGCAGAGCTTATTACGAATGTCCATATAAAAGGAACATCTGGGTAGCAGTGAGCATAACATGATTTCATTTATTGTTAGCTGTGAACAGCAAGCACATACAGGAAAAATAAAAACACTCAATTTTAAGAGAGCTAATTTTCCAAGGCTGAGAGCTGCTCTCCAAGATTTAGACTGGGAGGGAATATTTACATCAATGAACACAACACAGAAATGGGAGTTCTTTAAAAAGACTGTATGTGAACATATATTCCCATGGACAACAAGTTTAAAAGGCTAAAAAAATGAAGGAACGCTATCATCGTTTAAACAATGCAAAGAGTATAGCAGAATAGGCAAAAAGGAAATAATGACTGCAAAAATTTAAAACGAACGTCAGATTGCAAAAGATAGCAGGACCAACCCCAAATAATTCTTCAAATATATTAATAGTAAAATGGTCCAGTCAGAGCATGTAAGCCCTTTACAAAATAATCTAGAGTGGAAGACTGGGGACAAATAGAAGGCAAATTTATTAAATAGCTTCTTCAGCTCTGTGTATACAAAGGAGCATGGGAGAGCTCTTGTCCATAATGGGCATGGTATTGACACAGCTCCAGATGATCCACATTGGCTCACAAATGATATGATTCAAAAAATATTTAGACAGAATAAAGATGAATAAAGCACCTGGACTGGATGGAATACACCCATGGGTCCTTAAAGAATTGAACTCTTTCATTTCAAAGCCATTGTTTCTAATTTTTAGGGACTCTTTAATGACTGGCATAGTACCATAGTTGTTAATGAATGGTCTAGGGTTATCAGTGGTGTACTCCAAGGTTCAGTGCTGGAACCCTTAATTTTTAATACATTTATAAATGATATAGGATCTGAGATTAAAAATACCATTTCAATCTTTGCAGATGACACCAAGCTGTGCAGTGGAATAATGTCCTTAAAGGATGTCTTCAACTTACAAGCTGAAATCAATGCACTGTTTAATTGGGCAACTATGTGGCAAATGAGGTTTAATGTTGATAAATGTAAGGTTATGCACTTGGGGGCTAAGAATATGCATGCATCATACATACTGGGGGGGGGGGGGGTGTACAACTGGGGGAATAAATGGTGGAGAAGGATCTGGGAGTTCTGGTAGACCACAAGCTTAATAATGGAATGCAATGCCAAGCTGCAGTTTCTAAAGCTAGCAAAATCCTCTCTTGTATTAAAAGAGATATAGACTTCAGAGAGAGAGATATCATTTTACCCCTCTACAAATCATTAGTGAGACCTCATATGGAATATGCAGTTCAGTTTTGGGTATCAATTCACAAAAAGAACATTGGGGAACTAGAGAAAGTATAGACAATGGCAACCAAACTGATAAGAGGTATGAAGGAGCTCAGCTATGAGGAAAGATTAGAGGAACTGAATGTATTCTTTCTTGAGAAGAGGAGATTAAGGGGGATATGATCAACATGTATAAATACATCAGTGGTTCATATAGTGAACTTGGTGTAGAGCTATTCACCCTGAAGTCATCATAGAAGACTAGGGGGCACTCTGTATGTCTGGAGGAAAAGAAATTCAATCTCCAAACACAGAAAGGTTTCTTCACAGTGAGAAAATGTGGAATAGACTCCCTCAAGAGTTGGTTCTGGCCAGCTCAGTGGATTGCTTTAAAAAAGGCCTGGATTATTTCCTAAATACACAGAATATAACTGGATACTACCATTTATAGGTAAAGTTGATCCAGGTAATATCCGATTGCCTCTCGGGGGATCAGCAAGGAATTTTTTCCCTGCAGGATCAAATTGGATCGTGCTTTGCTGGGGCTTTTTTTGTCTTCCTCTGGATCAACTGTGGGTATAGGATTATAACTTTTTTTTCTTTTTTTTTTTAAATGGTTGACCTGGATGGACTTTTGTCTTTTTTCAGCCAGACTAACTATGTAACTATATCTGGCGGCCTCTGCCCCCTTCAGTGAATTTGCGCAATGTGCTGTACCACAGTGGCATGTTCCAAAAATACATGTGTTTTCATGTAAGGTCATACCAGCACTGTACCATCATGTGAAAGGCAATGTTTTGGCCTCGTTGGACAGGGCAGTCAGCAGTAAGGTCCACATTACTGCTGATACCAGGTCCAGCAGGCATGGTCAGAGACTTTACATTTCCTTCATGGCACACTGGGTAACTCTGCTGGCATCTGAGAAGAATGCAGGACAGGGTTCAGTGCTGGAGCTTGTTCTGCCTCCATGCCACATCTGTCTGCTACATCTGTCTACTACACCCCCGTCTCTTCCTCTATGGCCTCTTCTGCTGAATTGTCCTCTGAACCAGCAGTGCTGAGAGGTTGTTTACGCCATGGCAGCTTGAGCCGGGAATGGCTATATGTGTCAATGGCACCAACCTTCTCTCCACCCTCCAACAGGGACACTTGACACGTGTTCCGCGCTTGACACACATCCTGAATTTGGTGGTGCAGCATTTCTTGAACAGGTACCCAGTCTTCCAAGATCTTCTGGAGGCAGGCCAGAAAAGTCTGTGGCCCTTTCCGGTGGTCCTACACAGCCAGTGTTCGGCTGACTGTCTTTCAACGTGAATTCAACCGGCCCTCCAACCGCCTCATTTATGACATACCCACCAGGTGGAACTCAACATTGGCAATGCTACAGAAGCTGCACACACAGCAGAGGGCCATCAATGAGTACCTGTGTGAGTATGGCACAAGGACAGGCTCAGGGGTGCTTGGCTCCTTTTCTCCATGCCAGTGGCTGCTGATAAAGGATGCATACACTGTCCTGTCACCATTTGAGGAGGTCACAAGGATTGTGAGCTGCGACAATGCATGCATCAATGACACTATCCCTAGTCTTTCTGTTGGAGCACACACTGTGTGGAATCATGGACAGGGCACTTGAGGCAGAATAGCAGGAGGAAGAAGAGGACTTACTTTTCTCTCAAGGCCCCATTTATGCAGATACCATCCTTGCGGGGCAGCAGAACAGACAGGAGGAAGAGGAGGAGGAGGGTTGTGGCAGCATGGAAGTAGAGGATAACATATAGCAGTCTTCAAGAGATAGTTTTAAGTCTCTAGAAACCCAGCCAGGAGTAGTACATGGCAGGGAGAAGGTAGTTCCTGACAGTGTCCCAGAGGACTCTGAATCTCATGCCCCCTCAAACTTATACTGCATGGGCTACCTGATTCTGCAAAGCTTGCAAAAGGACCCAAGGATTCATGGTATAAAGGAGAGGGATCATTACTAGTTGGCAACTCTTCTTGACCCATGTTACAAGGGTAAAGCTGCAGAGCTCAACCTGCCTTCACAGAGGGAACAGAAGATGAAACATCTTACAGATGCCTTAAAGAAAATTTTGTGTAACACCTTTCCAGACATTGGGAGTTTACCATTTCCTGGAAAATGTGTTTCTGAGGCTTTGTTTGGTCAAAGGAAGATTGGTGGAGAAGACAGATGGCAGACCAATGCCTTTAAACAATTCTGTAGTTCTCTGTACCCAGGGCTGTTAGGTTTAAGCATTCATCTGCAGTGTCTGCATCATATGGTGCAGCATTATCTAGGGGCAAGAGCAGACTTGGAGACCTTTCCAACTGAGGATCCACTGAGTTACTGGGTCTTGAGGATAGATCACTGGCCAGAACTTGCTCAATATTCTATTGAGCTACTGGCCAGTCCTACACCAAGTGTGCTTTTGGAATGGACATTCAGTGCTGCTGGAGGTTTTGTGATTGATAAAAGAATGCGTCTGTCCACAGACTCTGTTGACCAGCTGACGTTTAGCAAAATGAATCAGCCCTGGATCAACAGCAGCTATCAAGCCCCTGATAACTGATTAAATTGTTAGGGATCTGGGATACGTTGAAGACTGCCTATGCTGCCTAACCCTTTCCTGAATCCTGATTATGCTAGCTTCCAACAATATTTTTAGTTTAGAGCACCAACAACACCCAAGGCCCACTTTTTCTGCACCTGTTTGACAGGGGCATCTAATTTCAATATTTTTTACAAATTTTCTAAAAATGTTAACATTCCTGCGCCCAGCAAGAGTAACTGTGAGCGGTTACAGTGTTCAGGCACCTCCAACACCCATGGCCCAATTTGTCCACACCTGTGTGACAGGTGCATATGATTTGAATTTTTAGAGCAGGGTCCAATCCTGTACTCATCAAGCATAACTAAGGATTACAGTGTGAAGGCATGACCAACTGTTCGCCCACCAAGCACCCTAAAATGAACTGCGCTCTCACAGTACAAAGTAACCACCCCACACTATATAAGACAGAGGGGAGAATACTCCCCCCCAAAAAAATTATAACACAAAAAATACATTAAAAAATGGGTCTGGTAGGAATGTTAGGTGGAAACCTACAGTAATTTTTTAATTTTTTAACAAGTCCTTGGGGATCCCCCTAAAAGCCATACCAGGCCCTTTAAGCCTAGTAGGACTTTTAAGGGGAACCCACCTCCCAAAAAAGGGGGAAAAAAGCATAGGGTCCCCCCTAAATTCCTACCACACCCTTGATCTGAGCACAGGCCTGGCAGGCCAGGAAAGGTGGGGGGGGGATGAATGAGCACCCCCCCTCTGTGTGCCTTACCAGGCCATGTGCCCTCGACATGGGGACAAGGGCCTCTTCCCCACAACCTTTGCCCAACAGTTGTGGGGGACTTTGGGCAGGGGGGGTCATTAGCATCAGGGTACCCCTTTAATTAAGGGGGGCACCCTGATGCTGCCCCCCCTTGTGAATGAGTAAGGGGTACTTGTAGGGTCTACCCGCATCATCCCCTAGAGACGTACTGGCGCAAATACACTTTTACCATATCAAAGAGAAACTTTTCGCTGCAGCGAGGAACCCAACAGCACTCCCTGCATCTCACACAGGTGTTAAACTATATGCTGACCTGTCTAAAGCTACACTACTTAACAGACAAAAGCCCCACGCAATAATGGCATAGGATACCAGTGGGGTTTCCCCACTAAACTCACAATCAAACAACAGGGCAAGTCTTTCACAATTAGAAGTCTGGAGCACATATTGACCTACTCAAGGAATGGAATATCTTACCTGTAGACAACCATCAGCGCACTCCAAACCAACCTCACCATATGGAAGTGGACTGGACCTGATTGTGGTCTAACATTCCTTCAGTAATCCTGCTTAAAACCATTCTAATACTTGTAGCATGGAATGCCACGGCCTCATCCATGTAATTCCAAGAATAAAAGGTGTATACCACCATGACAACCTGCTATTTATTTTCTTTGTTTTGTGTTTTACGTTGGTACTACCAGTCTCACATACTCCTATATTTTCTACTAAATTTATGGCAATCTAGACCATGGAAATCACTCATGCATGACCTTACCATTCCTCCTAAGACCTTCAACTTACCACCCCCACCTCAAACTAAATACCATCATAAATATTGAAATGCCTCTCATGCATAATGTGACTCCTCTAAAACCACTTGAAGTAGATCCTTTGACCAATCTCTATGCCTCAACAAATATGGCACTTAAAATAATATCCCTTAATATTCGGGGACTTAACTCCCCATACAAAAGATCATCAATCGTCAAAGAAGCTCATTCACTCCAAGCGGATATCATCTTCATCCAGGAAACGCACTCTGCTACTACAAAAACTCCCCACTTCACTATGAAACATTTTCCTACCATATACCTAGCTTCAAACCCCAAAAAGAAGAATGGAGTTATGACGGCAATAAAAGATACGGTGAACTCTCATATAAACTCTTAATTTGCAGACCCCCAGGGCTGCTTCCATATCTTGGTCTGCATCTTTAACAATATCCAATACACCCTAGTCAATATATATGGACCAAATCCAAACCAAATCCAGCCTTGATTTCATCACACAAGAAGGGCCACTTAATTATAGGAGAAGACTTCAATATAGTTGTAAATGTCCACATGGACACGTCATCAGGCAAACAACCCCCCAAACACTCTTTGAATCACATTTTACACACCAGCGATCTCTATGATGTGTGGAGATGCCAGCATGGGGCAGAAAGAGACTATTCATACTACGCTCCCTCCCAACTTTCACACTCCAGGATAGACTTTTTCCTCTCGGATACAGTAAATGGACTCTACAACATATTTCATCATCAAAGATAGGCAAAATTACATGGTCAGATTATGCTCCAATAAGCATCACAGTTGGCATCCCTAGAAAACCCTCTATTACATGCCCCTGGAGACTAAACTCTACCTTACTAACAGACCCTATGTCATGAATGGACTCAGCACTGGTGGTGGGACTCATCTGCCGTGTGGGCTGCAGTACCAGAGCTGACCAGCGGGTGCTCTCAGCAGCCAGAAGCTCACACGTGCAATCAGCCAAACCTGGGGCTGATTGCAGAAAGGTGTATTTAAGGCATGACCAGGCCTGTGATCTGGGCCTTGGTGTATGTTTTCCCATGAGCCTCTGTACCTGGTATCTTGTGTTCCTGCTTCGTTGCTGACCCGGCTTGATCCTGACCTCTGCTGACCGTCTCATGTTGAACCCCTGGCTTGCCTGACCATCCTTCTGCCTGATACCCTGTACCGTGCTGCCCGTGAGTTACTGAACCCGGCTTGTGGCCTTGACCATTCTCTGCCTGCTCCTTTGGTACCTTGCTGCCCGCACATTGCTGACTTGGCCCGTCTGACCATGCTAACTACTCTGCTATCCATCCATCCTGCACGGATCCAGCCGTACCTGCACATACCTCTGGCGGATCTCTCTACCACTAGCAGGTGTACTCAGGGGCCGCGACCTGGTTCCTGTCTGCTCCAAGTCCATCCCCACCATCAGGGGCCCTGGTGAATAAGCAGACTGGGACTTAGAATCCGCGCCCTGGGGAATCCTGTCCTGGGGACCACTAGAGGTACCACCAAACGGTCATTACAGAACCCTATGGCCGGCCTGACTGTTCCACCTCTCCAGCCCTGACTACGCCTGTGTTCCTGCACCTACTAAGATTAGTGGAAGGTTGGTTTGTTCACTGTGTGTTTATATATATATATATCTGGGTGGCTAATAATAAACTGTATTATTATACTATACCTGAAACCTGCGTTTCCCTGTGTCAGTCCACACCTTTCTGGTCATTCCTAGATTCCTGACACTCTAATCATTGGAAAATCATTACAGAAGCCCACTCCTTCTTTTTTAAAACAAATAACACACCTGATATTACTATAAATGTTTTATGGGCTACTTACAAAGCATATATGAGAGGGATTCTTATAAAGATGAACTCTCAGGTACCAGCCAGAGGAGGCACCAGGTTGAAGAGGTTTTAGCTTCTATTAAAATGAAAGAAAAATAAAACGAATGCAGTCCTGTTAACTTTGCTTCATTACTTGCAGATAGAAGTAAACTCTGTTCCCTACTGCTATTTAAATATGACCTCAACTTACAGAGAATGAAAGCAAAATACTTCTCATTAGGAAACAAAGCTGGATCCCTTATAGCCAGATCAGTGTAACAACAATGCCTTAAAACTAAAATAAACTCAGTCCGTCAACCCCATTTCAAATTCTCCTGTAGCTAATCCCCTAGACATAGCCTACGCCTTTGCTCATTTTTACCAATCTCTTTAAAATCTTAAGGATGACAAGGAGACCACTCAACCGTCTACCACCTCCATACAACATTTTTTACACTCAGTTAATCTCCCTGCTCTTTCTCCATCCCAAATCCAAGTCATCTCAGAACCGTTCTCCTCCACAGAAATTGAATCTGTAATTAAAACTCTCCTACTTAACAAATCTCCAAGGGGGAACGGCTATATCATTGAATACTATAAATATTCTGCTAATATCCTCTCCCCACATCTAACAAACCTTTTCAACTGTGCTGCATCCTCTGGTTCTTTACCTAAAGAGATGTTACAATCTATTATAACAATTCCTAAACCAGGCAAAGACCCCCAATTAGTACAAAACTACAGACCTATATCTCTCATAAATACGGATGTGAAATTATTCACAAAGTTAATAACCCGTAGATTGCTCCCTTTTTTTTTATACACCCAGATCAAGTAGTGTTCCTACCGGGGCGCCAGGCCTCAGACACCACTATAAAATTACTCTCCTTAATCTATTGACTAGAAACTCAATAAACGCCTTCTCTGCATCCAGGGAGAGGAGAGTTTGACCCCATACACTGGGGCTTTATGCAAGCAGTACTGCAAAAATATGGTATTACAGGTTACTGATTTCTTACAGGTTACTGAGTCCTTGCTGATGGTGTACTATCCAAGCCATTTGATATCACAAATGGTACCAGGCAAGGCTGCCCCTTATCCCCTATTGTATTTGCACTACTTATTGAGCCCCTTGCCTCCAGATTTAGAGAGGAATCTTTATTTACTGGCATTAAATATCAAGGTACCGAGCACAAATCAGTCTATTCGCAGACGATATCATCTTAATGATTACCAATAATTCCCAATCACTCCCCTTAATTCAAATTATTCTTAATACATACGCATACATTTCCTACTATAAACTAAAT
This sequence comes from Staurois parvus, assembly GCF_062004578.1. NCBI lineage: Eukaryota > Metazoa > Chordata > Amphibia > Anura > Ranidae > Staurois > Staurois parvus. The sequence goes on along the minus strand of NW_028318272.1, from coordinate 476,011 downwards.
AAAAATAAATCTCTGATTCTAAACTTGCACACACCCCTGAAAACTCAACAGCTTCTCACTAAAAAAATTCCCATTTATATGGGCCAACCATTCAATCCCATCTCTAGGGATTAATTTGACCCCCTCAACCACTCAACTTTTTGAAACATAAATCATTCCTTCAATCCCTACCAAAGGAACTCCATTCTCTCTGAGCATATGGCCAAGCATTCTCTCCGAGCATATATCTAAAGTGGGCTGGATTGCAGCCCTGAAAATGTTTCTTACCCAAATTACTTTACATCTTTCGGACCTTCTTATATTGCTACCCTCCATTTTTTTCTGTAATGTCCAGAGCCAATTTGCTCAATTGCTTTGGCAATCCAACGTGCTAGATGTGCTACTAATTTATTAATTTGTCCACATAATAGAGGTGGGGTGGGCCTCCCACATCTACACTCACACTATTTAGCTACACTTCTTGACCAAATCTAATTTTGGTGGCATTCAACTAAAAAAAACCTGGTCCTCCATGGAATCCTCACTGTTCCACCCACTTTCACCACAGAATCTCCTCATCCTACGCTCGATAGATCACATGCACCCATCCTACAACCATCCATCAAAGCACCTTTAGAAGCCTTGTCTACGCTACTATCCCCCGCTTTCCCTGAATCCAAATCAATACCAATTCCCATCAATACCCTATATTTGTTAATGCCATATCTTACCTAACCTTATAGCAAAAATGTGGTGTCCACTCTTTACTAGACCTTTATATAGCCAATAAACTAGCCCCCTTCCACTCTTTTCAAAACAAATTCTCTCTACCCTCTTCGGAACTTTTTACTCATACGAGGATTATCCACTGAATACAATTTAAAAACATTCCATCTACCACTACTTTTCCGACCCCAGTGTTCCAATATTTCAACAATCCTAAATATCCAGGAAGAGAGATTTCCTTGTTCTATTCTCACATTATTGATTTCAAATTTAATCTAAGAACAACGTCCTTAAGAAACTGGGAACTGATATTTTCCCAGACAATTCCAGACAAAACCTGGCGCAAAGCCTTCATTCTTACATATAAATCATCACGTTGCACTACACATTGGAAATCTTATCTAAAACTCCTCCACCAATGGTACTTAACACTTGTCAGATTATCAAAAATTGACTCCACCTGTTCTCCGCAATGCTGGCGCAAGTGTGAAGAAATAAGTTCTCTTCTACACCTATTATGGTCTTGTAAATCACTAAAATCCTTCTGAAAGTGTTTTTACTGTAATTTCCGAAGTAACAGGAATCATAGTGAGCCCTGATCCCACACTAGCACTATTTCATACTGGTCTGGAAATATGCCCCCGTAACTCACGTTGTATCATAATCCATATATTATATGCAGCCAAAAATAATATTACCAGGTTGTGGAAGTTGCTCACATCACCATCTGTAGCTATGGTAATTAGTGATCTAAATTTCCGGTGTGATATGGAAAAGAGATTTGCCCTCAACAACCTTTCTTACACCAAATTTACCCATTTCTGGTCTTTATGGTCACACAATCCAAAATGTACAGTTCAATTCTGATAGCTCACCCATTGTAAAGTATACAATAATACTTTTACTGGTATAATGTTCAACTTAGTTTCTACAGTTGTTCCTGTATTTCCTAGCCTCTTTTCCTTTCCCCATTTCTTTCCCCAGGTTCTTAGTTGTACTCGAACTTGAAAGTAATGGTTCCCACATAACATAACTAACACTTTGTAGACTTTACCCCCATTTTATGTAGGAATTGTCAAATACTACATCAACCATTTATATAACTGTGAACTTGTCTTGTTTTTCTTGTTAACTCCTTTGTAACTGTATTTGTTTAAAATTTCAATAAATAAGTATCTGGAAAAAAAGAATTGAGAAAAAAATAGAGACCAGACTTTTGAAAAAAAATCCTTTATTGAAGCTAGCTAGCGGTGACGCTAGCTCTGCTCATTTGTTTACTCTGACTCATAAATGCCAATTTGCGGTGAGCATCTGAGATACTCAAGCTCAGGAGAAGTGGAGCATGATCAGATATCCCTCATGGAAGGATGGAGATTTCCCAAACCCTCGCTAAGAGTGGAGGTGTAACTTAGCAAAGATCTATTCTAGACATTGTTATGTGTTACTGAGTGGAAGGTACTGTATAGGCCCTGGTCTCAGGATTTTTCCACATCCACACGTCCATGAACTGGTAAAGCCCAGCCCACTTGGCCAACTCCCCACTGGCTTCAGGATATAGTTTGTCTACATTATGATCTAGAGTAAGGTTAAAATTACCAGCAAGAAGAACACGGGGTGTGGGATATGAGGCCAGGAGCGGGGCCAAAGCAGCCAGCTAACGTGCGGAAGCAAGAGGCTGAAGATATATGCCAACAATTACCATTTCAAAGCAGTTGATCATCACATGAATCAAAACATACACTCCTAGGGATCCAGCCTGAGATAGAGGAGAGTGAAAGGCAATGATTTCTGAATAAGGGCACTAACTCCTTGGTCATAGGAAGAGTATATGGCTTTGTAGTAGAGACTGACCCAAGCTCTCTTTAGGCCCAGCACTCTACGGCCCGTCAAGTAGGTTTCTTGCAAAATAGAAATGTGTGGATTATAGGCTTTGAGAAATTGGAAGACCTAGGAGCACTTCACAGGGGAGCTGAGGCCCCAAATGTTCCAGCAGATCAAGGGGGGCCATAAAGTAGGTTTTTTCAAAAAGAGAGTTGCGATCACCCAGGCTGAATCCCGAGAAGAAAACACAAAACTGTATGCAGTATACTAGTATACTAGAATAAACAAAGCTGAACATATGTAGATGAAAAACGTCTCCTGAGGAATTCCCAAGATACTATCTCTCCAAGGGTGGAGGGTAGATATGTGCCACAAGTAGGGTTGGTGCCCCTCACTAAGTCCAAAGGCTCAGACCACACAGGCCACTGCAGGATTCTAAGACCAGTAGCAGAACCAGGTGGGGAGTAGAGTCGTCTACACCTGGGGCGCTTTGCAGCGTAGGATGACAGATATTCAGGGGGGTGTATAGACTGCTCAGACATTCCCCCCTTGGTAACAGAGAAAACTTATAAGGGCCTAGGCATAGTAGGAATTGCACCACCTTAGGGGTGAGAGCACAGGCTTCTCAGGTATTCAGGCCTCAGCATGCCTCAGATACCCAGAATCGGATTGAGGGCCAGATGGCTGGTAGGGACTTCCCCCAGGCAGCGGCTTACCACTCCGGGCTCTGGGAAGCAGGACAGTGGCACCCAGGATAGACTACAGGTTGGGTCCAGGCCACATGGAGGCTGCAGTAGGCCGCAGATTTCCGGCATTCCGGAGGTGGATCAGACCAGCTCAACTCCCCATTCCAGGCAGCAGCCAGCTCGACCCCCTACTCCAGGCAGCAGGTCAAGTTAGTGGGGCCTCCAGTGTATGTGGGAGCTGGCTACCCCCAGGATGTCTGCGGATAAAAGCAGAGAGGCAGCAGAGCTCTCGGTTATGCGGCTGCTCCGGTCGCCATCTTGGACACGCCCCCTTATTTTTTTTTTATAAAAATGTACTCTTTTTTTTTTAAATGTCAGACCTACTGCAGCAGGTTCTATACATTGTACAGATATGCAAACTTGCAGGTAGTTTAGGGGGGGGCCCCAGGCATGATATTTAAATTAATTTTTCTTTTCTTTTTTTTACTTAAGGCAATGAAAAATGACTGCCCTTTTTAAAAACTGTGCGTTTTGAAAAAATTTTTTTTACTGTTTCATGTCCCTCAGGGCTGTATCCGAGTCCCCATACCACTTTTATGGCCAGTAACTTGCATATAAACCTGGAAAATGGGCACTTTTGAATTTAAAAGTTCGAGTTCCATAGACTTGCATTCGACCATGAACCGAACACTATGTATGATGAGTCCTGTTTAGTGCACACTGTCTCAATGAAAGTTAGGGGGTGTGAATGAAACCCTGAATGAGGAAGAGAAGTTAGAAAATGGCAGAGTTGCAGAATCCTCCAAAATCTTAAAGAGGTATATACTGTATAGGGTCCTTTATCATGTCTGTTAATGTGAGCCATTTGGGAGCAGGACCAAAGTGTGAGATCCTGGTTTAGCCTGCTTGCACCAAAGCTTAACCACTTAAATATGGGGCCCTTTCAGCCCTTCCTGCCCAGGCCAATTTTCAGCTCGCATCGCTGTCACACTTTGAATGACAATTGTGTGATCATGCAACACTGTAACCAAACTGAATTTTTATTATTTTGTTCATAGAAACAGAACTTTCTTTTGGTGGTATTTTATCACAACTGCTTTTTTTATTTGTTGCTAAATAAATGAAATTTAGGCCAAATGTATTCTGCTACTTTTATTTAGTAAAAAATAACCCAAATTAGTGTATATAAATAGTAAAGGCTTGTGCGCTGCTACACCCCAAATGCAATAAAGGAAGGAGGAGATTGCTGCACTCATTGATCAAGTGTACTCTCACTCAAATTAATTACACAAAAATGTAATGCGCTAACTCCTCAAAATGTGAAAACATAAGCTTTAAAATCATACAGTATCAGTGCACAAAAGTGCAAAATATTAAGTTGTATCAGTCCAATCCAATATTACACCCACGAGTCCTTGAAGAATTGAGCTCTGGGGGGCGCATGCGTGGCGCCACGGAGGACAACCGCATGTAGCAGGAGCTCCATCCCTGCTTCGGTCTTTACTGGCTCCCTGGGGCTATTCTCTCCCTCGTTTTACATTATGATCAGCTGATCAGCTCCAGGAGACCATCCTGCATGCCATCAACCAAAAAAAAGAGTAAGGGGACAGTTCAGAAATCCCTTACAAATTACCTACTAAGGACACAGGAACTCTGCAGCATGTCACAAGATGGCGCTGACGGAGCATTCGCATCCCGTTTTACAAAGGATACAGCAGCCCATCCATTTGCACAGGATAGTGAGTATTCGCAGCAGCTTACAAAGGGGGACTTAGAATTTTATCTGGAGACTATGTATACTAAATTGGCTGCTAAATTCCAGTCAGAACTACATAAAAGCACCAATGTTCTTTCTCAGGAAATAGTCGCACTTGGGTCCAGAACAGATTGCTTGGAAACAAAGCATGATGAGCTCAGCCTGGCCTATGGCGAGCTTTCCAGGGATCACAACCTCTTACAGGCTGCCTTTGCACAGGTACAGGTGCAGGTAGAGGATCTCGATAACCATAATCGTAGGAATAAGCTGCATATCCGTGGGGTCCCTGAGGCTGTAACGGATCTTTCACATGCTGTAACTAAGTTGTTCAAGACTCTTCTTCCTGACCAGGACTCTAAGGCGTTTACATGTGGCCGTATACATAGAGAGCTGCGTCCAAAGCCCCCTGTTGATAAACCTCCTAGTATATTATTCTGTGTATGAAAAATTTCCTGATTAGAGAGGACATTCCTAGGGCTGCTCGCAACACCCCTGTGATGTCCTTGGAGGGCTCAGCTCTGCAAATTTTCCCAGATGTTTTTCAGGCCACGTTGGAGAAATGCCGGAAAATGCGGGAGATCACATCTGCTTTATCATCAGCTCGATTTCGCTACAATTGGGGGTTTTCCTTTAAGTTGATTATTCCACATAATGGAAGCACATATACGGCTACTACTCCTCTTGAGGGGCAAGAACATCTCAATGTCTATCTTGTAATCATCATGGCGTGACAGGAGAAGAGTCAGAAATGAGGCAGGATGATGAGGATTCGTGCTTCAGTTTGCGATCCCCCATTTTGATTACTTATTGGGACATTCCAGTGACGCTTTATTAAAAGCTGTGTCTGCTAATCTTGGGTTAACCTCCTAGATACCTTGTCGTGCAACATGTTTTATGTGGGTTATTAGACCCTTCATTTTTGGTCTGCAGGTTGAATCTGTGAATACAGTTGCTGTGCTACCCAACTCGATTGCCAGGCATGGTCAGAGGTGTCACTGCCCTGTTGTGAAGTGACCACTCTGCTTTCTGTGTCTTGTGGCGATGGGGTTTGGGCCCTGTCTGCTCTTTAAAATTATGGTGCTCTGTTTTTTCCTGTGAGTTATTTCACCTACCTGATCCATGGTTTGTTTTGATCTCTTTAACTATATGGAGCCTTTTGGGCCTTGTTTCTGCTGCTTTATATTCTGTTTTTTTTATGTTGGTACATCACAATTTTGTGGATCTCCTTGCCACACTTTTGTGGTATGGATAGTTCATAAAATGATAAAGTCAGACTTCACCCTTCAGGTTGCTCACTGGATACTCTATCTTTTAGACCAAATTTGTTTGATACAGATCTTATTAATATGATAATGTTGTCCAATGCTCTTTTTCTTTTATTTAAACATGGTGAATCACTGTATCCTACATAATGTTCAGGGTTTTAATTCACCAAATAAGCGCAAAACAGCCTTCCTCCAATACAGCAAACTAGGGACGAAGATTATTCTACAACACACCCATTTCGCAGATGCCAAATATCCTACTTTTTTCTACAGATCATATAAGCAAGTATTTTACACCATACACTCCACCAAAAGCAGGGGGGTAGCGACCTTCCTTCATAACTTGTTTCCCTTGGAGGTAAAACAGGTATATCGAGACCCTGAGAGCAGGTTCATTATTATCAAGGGCACCCTTTTGGGACGTGAACTTACAGTAGCCAATGTTTATGCTCCAAATTCTGCTCCAGCGAATTTTTTGAGGTTCTTGATAAGTTCATGTCCCCTCATTTATTGGTAGGCGGCGACTTTAACTTGGTAGCCAACCCTTTACTGGATAGAACTTCTTCCTCACTTTCTTCCCGGACCTTCCCTAAATATCTTACTAAAAGATTAGAATCATTTCTGCTTGTCGACTCCTGGAGGGTGCATAATGTGGGAGCTAGGGATTATACATTTTATTCCCATCTGCATGACTCTTATGCTAGGTTGGATTACATATATTGTTCCTTTTAGCCAACTCCACGAAAGCGGGAATACGCATGTGTTCATGGTCTGATCATAATATTGTGGCGTTGTATATTGCCTTTATAGGCCTAGCCTCTACTCCCTACTCTTGGCGATTGAACAACTCTATGCTTACAGATGCTAGCTCCCGTCAAGAAATAGCTATGTACTTCCACCCAGGAATATTTTCAGCTGAATAATACTCCTGATACCTCCCTGGCTACGTTGTGGGTGGCCCACAAGGTAGTTCTTCGAGGCCGCCTTATTTCTATAGTCGCAGCCAGCAATAAAGACCACTGGAAACATATTAAGAGGCTCACTAGGGAATTGGAAATGCATTATAGAACTCATATAGGTAACCCGTCCCTCCTGAATAGGGGCCTGATATTACAAAAGTGTTTAGAATTGAATACCCTACTATCCCAAAAAACTGAAAAGGCTTTACGTTGGTCTAAGGATTCTTTTTTATTACACAGCAATTCAGCGTCGACTATGTTCGCATGGAAACTTAACCACTCGATACACCCCCCACATCTATACAAACTACGTAACAAGTATGGTAATGTTTCCTCTTTGCCCCAAAAAGTTTTGGCACTTTTCAAAGAGTTTTACTCCTCCTTATTGGTTTCTCCACAAGCGAATTCCCCTCCCCTAGAAGTTTTGTGACTTGATTCCTTGCCTCTCCCTGCTCTTACACCCTCTTAGATATCATCCCTTAATGCTCCTTGCATGCTGGAGGAAATTACATGAGTGATTAGCACACTGAAAAGCTCCACAGCACTGGGTCCCGATGGGTTCTCAACCAGTTATTACAAGCATTTTGCCCCTCTATTAGTCCCTTCTTTTGGTGTCTATGTTCAATGAAGTTTTACAGGGTAGCAGGTTTCCCGATGAGATGCTTTTGTCTAACATGTCCCTGTTGCCTAAACCTTTAAAAGATCACCTTTTATCACAAAACTATAGACCCATTTCTGTTATGAATAATGATTTAAAGATATTTAGCTGGATCTTGGCAGGTAGATTGACCCCTATTATCTCCTCCTTAGTCTCACCTGACCAATCGAGATTAATTCCTGATAGGCTTATCACAGATAATATACAGTTGCAAGAAAAAGTATGTGAACGCCTTGGGATTACATGGAGTTTTGCATGAATTGGGCATAAAATGTGCTCTGAACGTCATCTAAGTCACAACAATAGAAGAACACAGTCTGCTGAACATAATACTACACAAACATTAGATGTTGCCATGGTTTAATTGCACATAACATGTAAACATTCACAGTGCAGGGAGGAAAAAGTATGTGAGGCCCTAGCTTAATGACTTCTCCCAGAGCTAATTGGAGCCAGGAGTGAGCCAACCTTGACTCCAATCAGTGTGATGATATTGGATGTGTTGCTGACAGCTGTCCTGCCCTTAAAAAACACACACCTGTTTTGGGTTTACTGGTTTCAAGAAGCACTGTCTGATGTGAACCATGCCTTGCAGAAAAGAGCTCTCAGAAGACCTACCATCAAGAATTGTTGACTTGCATGAAGCTGGAAAGGGTTACAAAAGTATCTCCAAAAGCCTTGATGTTCAATGCGTCCACGGTAAGACAGACTGTCTACAAATGGAGAATGTTTAGCACTGTTGCTACTCTCCCTAGGCGTGGTCGTCCTGTAAAAATGACTGCAAGAGCACAGCGCAGAATGCTGCATGAGGTAAAGAAGAATCCCAGAGTGCCAGCTAAAGACCTACAGAAATCTCTGGCACATGCTAACATTTATGTTGACACATCTACAATAAGGAAAACATTAAACAAGAATGGAATACATGGGAGGACACCACGGAGGAAGCCATTGCTGTCCAAAAAGAATATTGCAGCACGTTTGAAGTTTGCAAAAGAGCACCTGGATATTCCACAGCACTACTGGCAAAATATACTGTGGACAGATGAAACCAAGATTGAGTTGTTTGGAAAAAACACACAACACTATGTGTGGAGAAAAAAAGGCACAGCACACCAACATCAAAACCTCATCCCCATTGTAAAACATGGCGGAGGGAGCATCATGGTTTGGGGCTGCTTTGCTGCCTCAGGGCCTGGACGGATTGTTGTCATTGATGGGAAAATGAATTCCAGAGTTTATCAAGACATTTTGCAGGAAAACGTACGACCATCTGTCCGCCAACTGAAGCTCCGCAGAGGATGGGTGATGCAACAGGACAATGACCCAAAGCATACAAGTAATTCAACAAAACAATGGCTGCAACAGCACTTAATACACCTTCTGGAGTGGCCCAGTCAGAGTCCTGACCTCAACCCGATTAAAAAGCTGTGGCATGACCTTAAGAGAGCGATTCACACCAGACATCCCAAGAATATTGCTACACTGAAACAGTTTTGTGAAGAGGAGTGGTCCAAAATTACTCCAGATCGTTGTGCAGGTCTGATCTGCAACTACAGGAAAGGTTTGGTTGAGGTTATTGCTGCCAAAGGAGGGTCAACCAGTTATTAAGTCCAAAGGTTCACATACTTTTTCCTCCCTGCACTGTGAATGTTTACATGTTATGTGCAATTAAACCATGGCAACATCTAATGTTTGTGTAGTATTATGTTCAGCAGACTGTGTTCTTCTATTGTTGTGACTTAGATGACGTTCAGAGCACATTTTATGCCCAATTCATGCAAAACTCCACGTAATCCCAAGGGGTTCACATACTTTTTCTTGCAACTGTACTTCTCACTTTAAATGTGATACAAGATGCAAACCTGCATTATAAGGAGTTGTTGTTATTGAGTCTAGACATTAATAAGGCCTTTGATAGTGTCCTCTGGCCCTATTTGTCTTCACTGTTGCAGAACTTGGGCTTCAGCTATTTAATTTCTTTTGAGTGTACGGGCCCTATACAATTCCCCCCAAACAAGGATCAGACTCCCTGGGTGTAATTATGATTTTTTTACTTTGGACAGAGGCCCCTGACAGGGTTGCCCACTCTCGCCCTTACTGTTCGCGTTTTGTTTTGGAACCCTTGGCTATTGCTATAAGGTCGCACCCTGATATCTCGGGGTACTCACTTTTGGTCTCACAATTCAAGTTATGTATGTACGCTGATGATGTCATGCTCTTTCTTACTAACCATTAGTATAATTGCCTAATTTATGCACATTGTTGAATGATTTTGCATCCATATCAGGTCTCACTGTCATTTTACTAAATCTGTCATCATGCCTATTAATGTTGCTGAGCACTTAGAGGAGACCCTCCATGGTTTTTTCCCATTCAGTTGGGCCATGGACCGGATCCTATACCTGGATATTTATCTTACGCCCAAGGACTCTGGGCTGTTTGTAGCCAATTACCCACCATGTGTGTCTCGTCTGTATACCTTGCTTAAGATTTGGCATAGGTACCCTATCTCATTTTTGGGTAAAGTTACGGCTGTGAAAATGCATGTTTTAACTAAACACCTTTATTTCAAGCGCTCCCAATATCGGTCTCCAAAACATTTCTCGATCGTTTTCAATGAGCGATTAATAACTTTATCTGGCATAATAGACGCCCACGTTTTACCTCATCTCTTCTACATAAATCACAACGCATAGGGGGCTTAGGCCTTCCCAATTTTTGGCTTTGTTACCTATCTGCCCAATTTTCTCAACTGGCGCATTGGGCGACTATTAACTCCCGGATTCCCTGGGTCAGATTTGAATCTGTCTATACACCTGTTTTATTTACCGGGTTTATTAAGGACAAATATTTCCCCTCGCTCGTTGTGGAACTATAATACGATTGTCATTCACTCTTTGACACTCTGGTCCCGTTATAAATTTAAATTGGGTCTTACCTCTCCTATTCCACTGGGTTCAATATTTTTCGGTCATCCAAATTTTGTCACAGCATTTTCATCTCCACAGTATGATTAAGCTCTTATTAGATTAACAAATTTCAGAGGGGTGGGACTTATATTTCCTTCGATATGTTACGGATGCTTTTTAATATTCTGCTACTGGAATATTATCGATATCGGCAAATAAGACACTTTTTTTAGTTCTCATTTTGGACTGACACCTTTGTCCCCAATCACTTATTTTGAACGTATCAGTCGTGACTCTGGTGTAGGGGTCTTATTTCAGATTTATATAGCTCCTTTTTGAATGCCATCTTTTCCTCACCCCCCTTATATAGACAGAAATGGGAGGCTGATTGCAGTATTACATTTTCAGAAGAGGACTCCATGTGGATAATATACGGAGGGGTTCTAGGTCTCTCTCAGTTCATGAGATGGCCCTTAAAGTTTTAACCCGTTGGTATTATACCCCCTCTAGACTAAAGAAGGTGATGCTGATTTTTTTAGGCACCGCAATAGTTGCTCAAATGTTTATCAAATTACAATTTCCGCTAAAAAAAACCCACTAAAATCCTTATTTGCACACAAAACTACAACATAACTTACAAAATTCCTGCTAAATTCCTACTAAGACCTCATTCAATGGGATGTGCTAAAGTGTATGCTCATGGAGGGCTGTGTTTACCCACTCAAGGATGCACAGTCCCTTTTTCTGCAGCCTGAGCTGCACTGAAGATGAATGAGATATGAGTCTGTATAGACTTTTAATTCATTTATAAAATGAAACATAGTAAATAGCATTTACTATATTTCATTCACAAACTGACACATAGTAAATACAGTTTACTATGTGCCAGTGATGAAAGAATACAGGTGCAATCTATAGTGGTCACTTGCTGTATTCCTTCAGGATAGGAAGTGGGCATGGTTACCAGCCCCCCCCCCATTCTTAGGATTGGAAGGGGGCTGGTAAACAGCAATCTGTCAGCGGCTGCAGCTGGTGAGACAAGGAGAAGGGAAAGCCGGCTAGCAGCTTCAGGGAGGGAGCGCCCAGCGATCAGGGAGGTGGGGGACACTGAAGGGGCTTGGAGCAGCAAGGGGGATCTATTTTGATTGGTCGACACAAAGTCTGCAAGAGGGCAGAGACAGATGCAGTGCAGGGCAGCCACAGAAGGATCAGGGTTTGTGAGGGCTGGGGTAAGTGCTGGGGGAGAATCAGAGTAGTGAAGGGGAAGTCCAGGGAAAGGGATATTTACAGGAGGGTGGGGGGCAATTTAGATTACAGCAAAGGCAGGTGGCACGGCGGGTGACACAGCACAGTCAGACTTTAGATAAATAGCTCTCTAGCTTGTCAGCTACTGATCAGAGCTATCGGTTTGTTCAGCAGCGTCTGATGAAAACTTCATAGGCACTGAAGTGAACATGAGCTTATAGCAGAAGAGGAATGTAGGTCCGTATGGCATACAGACCTGGCCAACTAGAAGCAGTGCTGTAGGTCCGTATGCCATATGGACCTGGCAGCAAAATTGTTAAAAGAAGCAGTGGGCACCCTTGTTGGGTTCCTTTGCGAATATTGAATGGGTTTGATCCTTGTGGATGTGTTGGAATAAATAGGATCTGTGTGAGCATAGGATGCCTAGGACTTCCATTAAATCTCAGTTGACAGTCAAATGCTTTTTTAACATCTGTGGAGAAAAGTATTAGATTTTGCCTATTGATGGGGCAAAGTGGAACATGTCTAGGGATGAGGAGAATGTACCTTGTTTGAGTTCAAGATGGGTTTGGCAAACATTTCTGAAGTTTAGGTGCCGAATCTGAATCACACTGAAGTCAAAGGGAGCTTAGGGAGTTTGGATATTTTGCTTAGGTTATTAGGTGTTTACTAAGTCCATCAAACCAGTTTCATGAAAGAAAGGAAATCCAGTTCATCTAGTTAAACAGACTGTTTGTTAAATATTAAACCACTATAAGCAATTCCTGTACAAATCCTTTTGTGCAAAAATGAACGTAAAAGAAATAAATGATATGTGTAACAATAAAACAATCTATATTGCCAGCTGCATGTTGCTTCTGAGCTATGTTGCTTCAATGTTGCTAATGCAGTGCAAGCATGTGTGTGCCTAATGACATATATACTGTATATATACAGTATATTATTTACTACAGGTACTTACATAGCACCATCAATATACACAGCAATTTACATATTTATTATACATTCACATCAGAGCGTACCCTATATACTGTGGGGAAGTTGCAGACGGGGAAATGTCTGCATGCAATATCCATATGTTCTATCTCCATGCCATGTATGCCTGCTAATTGGCACTGCTTTGCTATATGGTAAATGTCCGTGTGCAATATCCTTTAACCCTTTAGCTGCCAGGCCCTGCACTCTACTTTTAAACTCAGGTAGCCAGGCCATTTTTGAAAATTTTCCATAGTGTTTTTCTTTTACAGCTTTCAGAGTTTGTGTAATTCCCCCCCAAAACCATATATTTTCTGAAAGCATAGGACCAGTAGAATAAAAGGAAGGTACTACTGATTTTTTTAGGTGCCGTGATATTTGCTCAAATGTTTTTCAAAACAAACTTTTAACTAAAAATACACTGAAATCATTATTATTGGATACATACAGTACATGGCAAAATTTACAAAATTCCTGCTAAATATAAAAGTTAAAACTGTATTTAGTTAATAAATAACAAATATTTACAAATTTTAAATTGTGCCTTTTTGTGAAATGGGGAAAAATGAAGTGCCATTATCAGTGTGCCCTGATAATCAGTGTGGCCCCAGAAGTGCCACCTGTCAGTGTCCATCAGTTCGAGCAGTCAGTGCTCATCAGTGCCACGTGCCAGTGCCCATCAGTGCCACATCAATGCCATATATCAGTGCATACCAGTGTACATCAATGCCACATATCAGTGCCTGTTTGAGCTGCCTTTCAATGTCACCCATCAGTGCCAGTCAGTGTAACATATCAGTGCTGCCAGTCAGTGTCGCCTATCAGTGCCAGTCAGTGTCGCCTATCAGTGCCAGTCAGTGCCGCCTATCAGTGCCAGTTAGTGCCGCCTATCAGTGCCACCTATCAGTGTCATGTATCAGTGATGCCTGTCAATGCCCATCAGTGCAACCTACCAGTGCCTCCTCATCAGTGTCCATCAGTGCCACCTATCAGTGTCCATCAGTGCAGCCTATCAGTGCCCATCACTTCAGCCTCATTAGCGCACATCAGTGAAGGAGAAAAATCACTTATTTACAAAATTGTATAACAAAAACTAAGAAAAAATGTTTTTTTTTTCAAAATTTTCAGTGGTTTTTGGTTTGTTTAAGAAAAAATAAAAATCCCAGAGGTGATTAAATACCACCAAAAGAAAGCTCTATCTGTCTCAAAAAAATGTAAAAAATGTCATATGGGTACAGTGTTGCATGACCGCACAATTGTCGTTCAAAGTGTGACAGCGCTGAAAGCTGGAAATTGGCCTGGGCAGGAAGGGGGTATAAGTGCCCTGTATGCTAGTGGTTAAAGTAGCAGTAAAGTGCACTTTGTGATTTTAACCTACGAGTAAGCTTATAATAAAGTGTACCTGTAGGTAAAATGTTTAGGAGATATTTGCTCTTTTAGCAGCTGTTGATGTCCCCGGTGCATGCATCCTGAAAGAACAGCATAACCGCGACGATCCTCCCGAGCGCATGCACAAGAGTGACTTCATCACAGCTCAGCCATTCAAGCCTGCGAACCTTGTAGGCAGACTGAGTGAAGATTGAAACACTATCAACGGTAGCAATGCACCGCTGGAAGGCTTCATTCTAAGGTAAGTATTTCATAATGCGCTAGTATGCTATGTATACTAGCACATTATGCCATTGCCTTACAGGGGATTGTTTTTTCTTTTTTTGGAAACTACAGGAAACTACAAATAAAATATAAACTAAAAAAAATAACAAAGCTGCTGCAAGCATCAAAAATGTTTTCCAACATCCAATAAATGAACAAAGGTGTATAAATAGATCTGAGCTGCTAACACATCTCCATTATTCCTATATAATCTTTTTACAAATTTAGCAAACCAAACATATAGTTAGTCTGGATGAAAAAAGACAAAAGTCCATCCAGTTCAACCATTTAAAAAAAAAAGTTATTATCCTATACCCACAGTTGATCCAGAGGAAGGCAAAAAAAAACCCAGCAAAGCACTATCCAATTTGCTCCTGCTGGGAAAAAAAAATTCCTTCCTGATCCCCCGAGAGGTAATCGGATATTCCCTGGATCAACTTCACCTATAAATGTTAGTATCCAGTTATATTCTCTGTATCTAAACAACAATCCAGGCCTTTTTTGAAGCAATCCACTGAGCTGGCCAGAACCAACTCTTGAGGGAGTCTATTCCACATTTTCACAGCTCTCCACTGTGAAGAAACCTTTCCGTGTTTGGAGATTAACTTTCTTTTCCTCCAGACGTAAAGTGTGCCCCCTTGTCCTCTGTGATGACCACTGATGTATTTATACATGTTGATCATATCCCCCCTTAATCTCCTCTTCTCAACAGAATAAATTCAGTTCCTCTAATCTTTCCTCATAGCTGATCTCCTCCTTCCCTCTTATCAGTTTAGTTGCCCTTCTCTGTTCTTTCTACAGTACCCCAATGTTCTTTTTGTGAACTGGTGTCCAAAACTGAACTGCATTGTGGAGGCAGCAGGTGTAGTACCTCCTGCCGCCACTGGGGGCCCATCGGAGCTGGTCTGTGGGATCCCTGTTGAAATTGAGGCCGAGGATTGCGGCCTGTGAAGAAAGCGCTGCAGCGGTGACGGCCGCGGCTCACGTGGCGGAGGGGAGGGGGGCTTCCAGCACCCTATCTTCCCCATTATAGAACTGAGGTCTGGCGCGCTGGGTGCCCTGCTACTGTGACTCACCCAGGGACAAATATGGAGCAGGGGTGCACCGTGGGTGAGTCTCTTAGGTCGGGGGATGTACGGAGCTCACAGGGATGCGGCCATCAATGTTCCCAGCTGCGCATGTGCCCCTAAAACTGAACTGCATATTCCAGATGAGGTGTTACTAATGATTTGTACAGGGGTAATATGATATCTCTCTCTGGAGTCTATACCTCTTTTAATACAAGAGAGTATTTTGCTTGCTTTAGAAACTGCAGCTTGGCATAGAATGCCATTATTAAGCTTGTGATCTACCAGAACCCCCATATCCTTCTCCACCATTGACTCCACCAGTTGTACCCCCCCCCCCAGTATGTATGATGCATGCATATTCTTAGCCCCCAAATGCATAACCTTATATTTATCAACATTAAACCTCACTTGCCACATAGTTGCCCAATTAAACAGTGCATTGAGGTTGGTTTGTAAGTTGAAAACATCCTATAAGGACGTTATTCCACTGCACGGCTTGGTGTCATCTGCAAAGACTGAAATGGTATTAATAATCTCAGACCTTATATTGTTTATAAATTTATTAAAAAGTAAGAGTCCCAACACTGAACCTTGGGGTACACCACTGATGACCCCAGACCATTCAGAGTATGAATCATTAACCACTACTCTTTGAGTACGATCTTTTAGCTAATTCTCCATCCATTTACATATGGATTTTCCAAGCCCGTAGACTTTACATAACACATTAGCCATGTGTGGGGAACTGTGTCAAACGCTTTTGCAAAATCCAAGTATACCACGTCCACCGCCACCCCTCTGTCCAAGGTTTTGTTCACCCCATCATAAAAAGAAATCAGATTTGTTTGACAACTGCTGTCTTTCATGAATCCCTGCTGTCTGTTGCTTAAAATATTTTTTACAGCAAGAACTCATCTATGTGGTCTTTTATTAAACTCTCCAGTATCTTCCCAACTATAGAAGTTAAACTAACAGGTCTATAATTACTTGGTAAATATTTTGACCCCTTTTTAAATATTGGCATTACATTGACCTTATGTCAATTCAGTGGTACTATGCTAGTCATTAAAGAGTCCCTAAAAATTAGAAACAATGGCTTTGAAATTACAGAGCTCAATTCCTTAAGGACCTGTGAGTGTATGCCATCCAGCCCAGGTGCTTTACATTGACTCATAAAACAGTGACTGTATAGTAAATAAGTGTAAACCTCCAAAATAAGTCCAAAAAACCTAATATCTATGAATGGTGATCCTCATAAATTGTTGATGTGCCAATGCTCAGATAATCTCTTTACCATTGAAAGTAGGTAGGTGGTCTTTTTCCTGTTCCGTGGGGGCCCCCTCAAGATACCAACGGTCACACCTGGACACAGCTACGAGATCTCGGAAAGTGAATGCACTCAAGTCACCTCAGTTGCGATTGCAAACACTTCAGTTTTATTGGCATAACATCAGGGTTATTATACTGTAGTCTTTAGGCAAACACACCCTCAGACTTTCCAATCAAATACATGTACATTATTTTACCTTAACTCAACAATTATTTGTATGAGGTTTGCATTTTCACTCTTCTGCTTTATCTATCATACCATATCTGCTCTATCGCCCAGGCCATGGCTGTAATCTGACCCAACGCCCAGACCATGGCTCTAATCTGACCTAACACCCAAGTTGTGGTTAAAACTTTTCAGAAGTGAGAGTAAACCTTATCTGCTTTTTTGTAAGGGTTTGCAAAAACACTCATTTCTACATGAAGCTGAGATAGACAGTTTTGTTAGTGTGCACACATCTCATATATATATATTAAACTAGCATCTTGTATTAGTGTATACAAAATGGATTCAGCTATATTCCACTTAATCCTTTCAGTCCCCTCTTTTATCACATAGTGATAACACTTTTCATTGACTTACTCTCCCTATCGTCTCAATCCCATGCATTTCCTCATATTGTTGAAGCAAAAACATTTCCTCCCTTTCCTTCTCATTAATTCTCATTTTGATACACATGATCATTCGGTATAACAGATATCCCATAAAAATCAATAAGAAAAACATAATCATGAGGGAGATCAATTTTCTAAAGCTGCTGAATATGTTCCTAAACCAAGAACCATCTCCTATGCCCTTAAAGGGATTCCACCCATCCTCAGCTATAGCTCTAGCTTCAGCTTGGAGATCCTCCACCTTTACCCTATGCTTATTAATCATTTCATAGTAATCTGGTATTTCAGCGGTTGTATTGTGTACCCAGGTACAGCACTTATAATCAGTGGTGGATTCACAAAGCCCAGTCAGTGCTGCACCAATTTGTTCTACCTTCATCTCATTAATAAGCACTTGTTTTCTTAAGGCCCGTAATTCTACGTTAATAAGACTTATTTCAGCTTGTGTTTCATTTATTATTTGATCCATAATAAGTGAGTAGTTATTAAGTCTCCTCATTAACTCTATTCCCCATCCAGTCCATGTAGGAAACCATGACCAAGCCTGGTCTTCTACCTTGAACAAATCTCTCTTATATCTATGTTTCAGAGGATACCAGGGATGATTACTGGCCAATAGGGCATCACTATGTTTTCCTCCTATAACATCCATCACTGGTACCAAAGTGGCCAAATAGCACCAACCCTCCTGATCCCTGGGAATCCATGGGTAACAAACTTTCCCACAGCACACCTGGACTCCCTGAGTAAAAGCTACTGATTGGCTTTTCCATCCTTTGCTTACATTGGAGTCAGGGTAACCCACTAGGGCTAAATTAATAAAACCTCGTCCTAATCCGTAATGTTTCGGGTGATCTTTTTGGTCAATTATTTTTTTAATATAATTCTCCCATTCTCCCTCAGTTGTATTTATTTGTATAAAATGACCACCTGTAGGTTCCTTCCCAGTAATATTTAATTCAGATTTACTGCAAAACTCTTCCCCTTCTCTCGACCCCTTACCCAGATGAAAACACCATTTGGGTTTCATAACAACCCCCAATACCTCAAATTTAGGTTGGGTGGTAACATTAGTTAATATAATACTCAGGTTACCCTCCAACATACTTGTGACATTTAGGGGTACTGCATATATGGGTATGCTCATAGTTTCAGGGTGGAGCATGCTACAAACCCAACAACTTTTAAACCCTGAGAATTTAGCATACTTATATTTAAACTTCAGTAATGACATATTTTCAGTTGTAGACCTCTTTTGTCTTTTTACAGGCATGGTACACCCAAAATTAGCAACCACTTTGCTTCCCTTCTGAACATATAACAGAAAACCTTCATTCCATTTACAAGTTAGTGCCTGACTACACTCATCCATAATGCAACATGTAAAGTTATGTGTAGTACTAATGTCTATTTTACATTGACCTTTAAAAGGTATCAGATGGGTATATGTTTGGTTAGCTCCTTTTACCATATGTGATTCAGATGGGCTATTCCATATTAATGTAGTACATGACTTATTCTCATTTGGTTGTGATAAGGTACGATCCCCCACCCATCCTGAACTCCCAGAGGGTTTTTGAACCACTGGCCCCTTTCTATCATATGAATTCTCCAATAGAAACCAGAGTGGGACGATGATAATAGTCACTATTGATAAGATAATAATCAAGTTCATCCAGTCCTCATGGGGATCCAATAGGTTGGGTAGCAAAGTTCTTGGCTCCTTCTTCTGTTGGTTGATCAGCTTGCTTGTGTCTCTCATCTTGGGAAATCCTTTTGACTCTTGATGCATGGATCCAGGTGCCTGATCCTTCAGTAAGAACAGCTGTACGTGTAATGGCCACGATCACTGTAGGTTCTCCAAACCGGGGTCTCACCCTTGGATCCAGTCTTCGGATCACCACTTGATCACCTACCTCGAAGGGGTGGGTTGGTTGATCTGCAGGTAATGGAAAGGAGGCGGCAACATCACAATATTCCCTATTCAGCTTTTCACACAATGCTTTTACATATTCTGCCTGTATCACCTCTAAATCTCCTTTCTGCCACAGAGGGGGTTGCTGTCTAGTCCAAGGGGTAGGGAATGGTCTGCCCATTAGTATCTCAAAGGGAGACAACTTACTCCGTTTATGAGGTGTCATCCTTATTTCAGCTAGTATAGCAGGTAACACAGCTGGCCAATTCTTCAGAGTCCCTCCTGTGGCTTTCACTAATTTATCCTTAAGTGTTCTATTCATTCTTTCCACTACTCCAGAACTCTGAGGGTGATAAGGAATATGGAGCTTCCATTGAATACTCAAAGCCTTTGAGACTCCCTGAGTCACTGCTGCAGTAAAAGCTGGTCCCTGATCGCTTTCTATGAACAAAGGACAACCCCATCTAGGGATGATTTCCTTACACAAAACCTTGACCACTGTCTCTGCTGTTTCATTCCTACATGGGAAAGCTTCTGGCCAACCTGAAAATCTGTCTACTACCACCAACAACTTATCTCCTTCTTTTGATTTAGGGAGATGTGTAAAATCTATCTGTAGATGTGTGAATGGTGCCTCAGGGGGTGTTAAATGTTCATGTTTCTCATGCTGGCCATGCCCAGGGTTGTTTTGTAAACAAGTAAGGCACCTTCCCAATGTTTCCTCCACCAAATCATGGAGAAACCATACACAAAACTGTTTGCGCATTTCTTTCTCCACTAACTGTTTTCCCTTATGACCTACACCATGAAAATTTTGAATGAATAATACAGCAGCTGCCTGTGGAAGTCCTACAATCCCCTCTTTTGACATAAGACCATGTTTGTCTTGTGTCAAACCTCTGCTAGCCCAAAAATCAACTTCACTCTCAGAGGCTTGTGCCTGCAGTGTACCTAAAAGCTCATTTGACAGTAGGGATGGAGTGGACAACATTACCATAGATAGATCTGCTCGATTATGCAGTTGCCCTGCAGTTTTTGCAGCAATGGGTTTCCCAAAACTATGATAGATGCCATTTCCACAGCCAAGGCACACACAGACAAAGCTTGGAGACACCCCGGCATGCCCTGGACCGGGATGGGCATTGTTTTTGACAAAAAGTAAACAATACCTGTGTCTCCGGGTAAATGTGTGGCGTTGGCAGGTATAGCATTTACCAAAGTTGTTATATCTGGGACTACAGGGGCAATAGGAATGACCAGATCGTTAATCGCCCTGAGATCTTGTACTATTCTCCACTCACCATTGGGCTTTTTTACCGGATTAATGGGAGTATTGTAGGGGGATACTACCAGCTTCAGTATTCCCCTCCTTTTAAAATCCTCCACAATAGGTTTAAGTCCGTCTATTTTTTCTTTGGACAGTGGGTATTGTTTATGATAAACAGGGTTCCTGGTTTTAAGGGTGGCTTTATACGGTGTGCAGTCAATGAGGCCTGCATCCATTGTGTTCTTAGTCCATAGGTTTTCAGGGAGCTTATTTAAATCATGATCCATAGCTGGACAGATTAAGAAAGGTGTGTCCAATAGCATACCTTCCTCCGTGATAGACATCACGACTTTAAGGTCAGCTAACAAATCTCGGCCCAATAGGGACACAGGACAATGCGGGAGCACATGAAATTTATGATACCAGACCTGTCCATCTTTTGCTTGTACCGGGAGGGGAGGTGTAATGCAAGTGGGGGTTTCCTTTCCCTCGATCCCTATTGATCGAGTGTTACTCGAGTAAATATCCAGGGGGGTCCCATACTTACAATGCCATTGTTTTAAAAATTCCTTATTTAATGTTGAGGCAGTAGCCCCTGTATCTACTAAAAAAGTGCAGGGGACTTCACCCACTGTAAGTGTAATCATGGGATTTTCCGAAAATGAATCGGAACAACTAAAAGATGGAAACAAAGGCACTGTTGAAGAAGCATGCTCGAGCGGACCCTGGCCTCCCTATTTATTTTTATTAGTCCAGTCCACATTGTACCTGGGGCGTTGTCCCTGAGGATACTGTTGTTGACCTCGCCTATTGGCGGCTGCCTGTTCCCTTCTCACCTCATCAAACTGTCTCTCCTCATCCGTGGGCTCCCTTCTCTGAAACTGTACTCCTGGAGCAGTACACTCCCGACGGAAATGCCCCTCCTCCCCACAATTGTAACATCGTAAGACCCGTTTAAAGGGCCGGCGCTGGTACTGACGCCGCTCCCTGGGTCTGTCCTCCCAGTCATCCCTATGTGCCAGTGCCTGTACTTGGGGCTTCTTTGTTCCCTTCTCAAAAATTCCTGCTGCATCTTTACTAAGAATCCATTTTTCAAAATCTAGTGCAGATTTATCTTCCCAACCATCATACAATTGTCTACATGCTAAACTAACATATGGTAGTGCCCCATTCATCCAAGATTGGATAAAAAGTGATCCACACTCTCTACCAATCAGATCCATTCCCCCTTCCTCCAACCAGACTTTCTTAAACCTTTTAATAAAGTCAGTAGCAGTCTACGTGACATTTTGTCGACATGCTACTATTGGAGCAAATGATTTCCTTTGTTTGTATAGCCTAAACAATTCACATGTCACCTCCTCCCATGCAGCATCCCATTGTGCTCTAGTACGTAAAGAATACTGATCTACTCCCTGTGATGGGTCCCACTTTTTGTAACCAGCTCCATCTTCATTATTAAAAATTTTACAATTTTCCCATTCAAACTCTCCTGTAATATCTCCCAATACTTTCTCAATTATCAACCTGCAATCTTCCATTGTATAGTTCCTTCCTACACATGTCCTTTTTAGCCAGGATACCGCCCCACCCGGGGATTTCCTTGGATTAGGGCATCCCTGTACTATAGCATCCAGCTCCTTGGGATCTATTGCCTTTAAAATCAGCTGCTCCCCAATCATCATGAATGGAAAGGCTGAATTCATCATATCTTTTTTTTTTTTTTTTTTTTTTTTTTAAATATTTATTAGTTTTTCATATTATTACAAAAAATTCCAAAAGAAGAGGTAACAATACATATAAATATCCCATACATTTCTACCTTACCCCTTCTAATAAATCTTTTCTTTCCCTCCCCTCCCTGCCCTTTCCCGCCCCCCTTCCCCCTCCCTCCACTTAGCACGTTCTATACTCTCTCGAGGCACAATAGTATCTTAATTTATAGTTTTCTATACTTCTCTTTCATTCCTGAGTTTTCCCATTTTTCCCATCTTGTATAGTATATTCCCATCCTATCTTCCTGCATATAGTAAGATCTTTCCATTCTACTTATCTGATTTACTCTGTTGATCCAATCCTCCTCCTTCGGCACCTCTGTTTTTTGCCAGAACTTGGGTATCAACCCCTTTGCAGCGTTTAGATAGTACCATATGCCTGATTCTTTATATTTATTTACTGAGATCCCAGCATTATGTAGAAGACACATCGTTGGGTCCAGCCCTATGTCATTTCCAGTTATTATTTCTATTGAGTTCACTATTGTCTTCCAGAAAGCCTGAATTTTCGGACATTGCCACCATATGTGAAACACCGTGCCCTCCTCCCCGCAACCTCTCCAACACATTTTAGAATTCTCCCTCCTCATCTTGTGCTCAATACTCGGTGTAATATGCCATCGTGTCAAACATTTATAATTAATCTCCACGTCTCTCATACAAACATTCTCGTGTATCAATCTATACATCTTGTTCTGTTGGTCCTCATCCAACACCACCTCCATATCTCTTTCCCATTTCGTTATAAAAATTAACTTTGTGTCTGTGTCTAATTCTGTGAGTATTCTATAAACTTTAGCAATACCGTGTTTCCCATCTCTACGTGTTTCTAACAACCTTTCAAACCTATTCCAATCCTTTTTTAATCTCAGGGGTTTTGGTAGTTTTCCAATAAAACATTTTAACTGATGATATTTCCACTCGTCTATTCCAATAAAACTTTCTCCCTTCTTCTCTTTTAATTCTTTAAATGGTCTCAATTCCCCCTCATCCAATACATCTCTCAGTTGGATATCTTCCCTTTTAAACCATCTACCTGATATCTCATCCTTTCCTGGGGGGAAATAATCGGAATTTACGAGAGGCATTAATATAGAATTGAATTCCCATTTCCTATTTTTGTGTAAATTATCCCATTCCCTTAAGACATTTAAGGTGTAAATACTTGTGCTTTCTTTAATTCTTCTAAAATGTGCTGGGACCCATATCATCTTACTCAGACTAATCCCACTCAATTCGTTTTCAATTTGTACCCAACTCTTCCCCTTGTGGTTGAATGTCCAATCATAAATTCTTGCTAAAATTACTGCTTTATAGTATCTCTTGACATCAGGTAATCCCATTCCCCCTTTCTCTTTAGTTCTACTCAATATTTCGTATGCTATTCTTGGTTTTTTATTCCTCCAAATATATCTTATTAACATTTTTTTCATTATCTTAAAAAAGGCCTCTGGGAGTTTAATTGGGACCATTTGGAATCTATACAGTATTTTAGGTATGATTACCATTTTAACTAGGTTTATACGTCCTATCCATGATGGGTTTCCTCCTTCTAATATTTTTAGTTCTTCCTTGGTCTCATTTAATAAAGAAATATAATTTAATCTATACAGCTGTTTATATGAGATAGCCAGTTTTATTCCTAGGTATTTTAAATCTTTTTCTCTCCATGTAAAGGGGAACTCTTTTTGTAGCTTTTCCTTTTCACTCTTTGGTACATTAATGTTCAAGATCTCTGTTTTTGTTGGATTAATTTTTAAATTTGATAAATCGCCATATTCCTTCAAGATCTTTATTATATTAGGTAATGTTATTCGAGGGTTGTCTACATAAAACAATAGGTCGTCCGCGAAGGCCGCAACTTTATGTTCTATATTTCCTATCTGGATTCCCTTTACCGCTCCACTATTTCTTATCGTAGACAGGAGGGGTTCCAATGACAGAACAAACAGCAAGGGGGACAGTGGGCAGCCCTGTCTTGTTCCATTGGACATTCCAATGGATTCCGACCTCTCCCCATTTACCGTGATAATTGCGGTGGGCTCTCTATATAGTTTACCTATCCACTCCCGCATTCTCTCTCCAATCCCCAACACTTCTAAGTTGTCCATCATGAAGGCCCAGTCCACTCTATCGAACGCCTTCTCGGCATCAATCGACAGTAGTACCACCGGGGCCTTCCCTTTTCTACTTTTCTGAATGAGCATCAGAGTTCTCAACCCATTGTCTCTACCCTCTCTCCCTGGGACAAAGCCCACCTGATCTCCGTGAATCCATTCAGGCATTAGATCTTTCAGCCTATTTGCTAGGACCTTTGCGTACAACTTAGTATCGATGTTCAATAGTGAAATTGGTCTATAACTAGAACACTGGGAAGGGTCTTTTCCCTCCTTTTGAATGAGTACAACATGGGCCTGAAGAGATTCTCCTCTACCCTCCATCCCTCCTCCCAGTTCATTCATATACTTCTTCAGCTTAGGTAACAATATTTCACTGTATTTTTTATAGTACTTAACTGTATACCCATCCGGGCCTGGACTTTTTCCACCCCCTGTACTTTTTAATGCTACTTTTATTTCATCCTGGGAAATTTCCGCATCCAGGGCATTCAATTGTATTTCACTTAACTTTGGTAATCCTGCATTTTTTAAATATATCATCCTTTTTTCATTAATATCCTTTACATTTTCCTTTAAAGGGCCATGGGGGCTAATATTATACAGTTTTCTATAGTATTCCGTGAATACTTTAATAATCCCTTTGGTTGAATAAACCAATTCTCCTTTAGAATTTTTTATCCTTTCTATATAGTTTCTATTTTTCTTTTTATTCAGAGCTCTCATTAAATATTTTCCTGGTCTGTCGCCCCATCTATATCTTTCATTTAGTACTTTGTTATATACTCTTCTCCTCTCTTCGTCCATCAATCTCTCTAATTCATCTTTTTTATCCATTAACTTCTGTCTTATTTCTCTTGTTATTTTCTTCTTTTGTATCTGCTCTAGATCCAGGATTTCTTTTAGGAGCCCACTAACCCTCTCTCTTCTTTCTCTTTTCTTCCTTGCTCCCATCGCAATCAGGATACCTCTTATATATGCCTTGTGACTTTCCCAAACTGTGGCTGTTGATACTTCCTCTGTCTCATTCTCCTTAAAATATAGCTTGATCTCTTCCCCAATCTTCTGAGCTATGTCCTCATCCAAAAGAAGGGCCTCATTTAACCTCCATCCTAAACCTCCCGTCCACCGTCTTCCCCATCCTATTTTCATTGTGACAGGGGCATGATCCGAGAACGTACTCATCTCTATTTCTATTTTAACCAATAGCTCTATGAGTTGATGATTTATCAAAATATAATCCAACCTCGAATATATCTCATGTGCCTTAGAGAAGAAGGTGTAGTCTCTGTCTCTCATATGCATTATTCTCCAAGTGTCCACCAGCTGGTACTCGTGGATCGCCTTCTTCAAAGCTCTCAGAGACCCACCCCCCTCTCTCCGCACAGGGGAGGTTGCATCCTTTTGGGGATCCATGCAGAGATTTAAGTCTCCTGCTACTATCAAATGCCCTTTTTTAAAGTCCATCAGTTTTTTCAACAGCCCCTTCAAGTAGATCTCCGGCTTTTTGTTGGGGCAATATATATTGGCTAAAGTACACTCGATTCCCTGTAATTTACCTTTCAAAAATAGGAATCTCCCCTCCGGATCAGTTCTTCTATCCTCCAGCTCGAATCTCATGTTCTTTGCCAACCCTATTGCCACCCCTTTTGCTCTTTTAATTGGGGAGTCAGCATAATACCATGTTGGATAATATTTTGATTTTAATTTCACATTTGACTCTATCTCAAAATGTGTTTCCTGTAAAAATACAACTGACGATGCCCTGTGGTGTAGCTCTTTAAACAACTTAAATCTTTTCCCAGGACAGTTCAACCCATTCACATTATATGTTATAACCTGTATTTCTTCCATCCTTCTTAAATCTGTCTATCTTTCTTCTAATAAACCTCTTTCTATTAGGCCCTTCTATCGTGCAACATTTTAACCCCACCTCCCCTCCCCCCTCATCCTCCCACCCGACCCCCATCTCCCACTCCCCCTCCCTCCCCCCCTCTCTTTTTTTTCCCCTACCCGTTTTTAGGCTTATAAACTGCCTACAAATCATTTGTGGATCTATTTCCACCTTTGATTTAAGACTTAGGGCGTAAGCTCCGCCCATGGACGGCTCTCCTCTCCTCCGACCCCCCCAGATCTCTTCTCTCTAACGTCCAGGCTCAAGAAGAATCTTAACTTCCCTCCCTTCACCAGAATGTTCTGAGGGACCTCAACATCCGGAGGGGAGAGATCAGGGGCGAGAGACGGAAGCAGGAGAGAGAGAAAAAAAAAAAAAAAAAAAAACACATAATTTCTACTTAATTCTCCCTCCCTTCCCTCCCCAACCCCAAAATCTCCCTCCCCCTCCCCCCGACCCGCTGCCAGTCCTCTTTCCTCGTAACATCTGTATCTCCTTTATCTTCTTCTTCTTCTTCCCACCCCGCCATCTCAATTCTTTGCAAATCCAGTCTCTCGCAAAAGACCCTTAGTTCCTCCGGAAATCTCAAGTAGGCTGTGACCCCGTTTTTCCAGCCAATCAGAGATGCTGAGATACCCCATCTATACTGCACATTCTGTTTCCTCATTTGCTCCAACAGGGGTCTCAGGGATCTCCTTCTCCATAGGGTCTCTGCTGTTAAGTCTGCATAAATTTGGATAGTCAAATCTCTATACTTAATTAATGATCTTCCTTTGGTCTTCTTCCAAATCTCATCTTTGACCCCAAATTTTTGGAACTGTACAATTATGTCTCTCGGTCTTTCCTTCTCATTAGCCTGTTTGAGCTTTCCTATTCTAAACACTCCGTCTAACTTGATCCCGTCTGTTTCAGGTCTATCTCTTATGGAGTTAAAGATTTTTTTCACTAGTTCATATAGTGTTTCGCCTTTTGCAGTCTCTGGAATTCCTCGTACCCTAAGGTTACACCTTCTTTCTTTATTTTCTTGGGCTTCCATCCTATAGATCAATTTTTTCTGAATGTTTTCCAGTTGGTTTATTTTTTTCCTTAAGTTATCGAAGTTTTGAGCTTGAATTTTAACTTTCTCCTCTGTTTCTTCTATTCTTGAAAGCAGGTGCCCTAGGTCATTGCGAATAGCTGTCATTTCATGTTTTATCATTTTTTCCAGGTTCTGAAACATTTCTATCATCTCCTTCTTGTTTGGTGCTTGTAGTTCCCCATCTGATTTTCTTTTTCCCGAACCGTCCTCTATTTGTTGGCTGCAGCTGCTATTCATGCCCAATGATAACCTCGGACTATTACCTGAACTAATGTCCATTTCCCCTTTTGTGCTTGTGCCCTGGGCCCTTTCTGGCGTAATATTTCCATATGATGTAAATTTCTTTATTGTTCCTGTTTGAGACCCTTTGGGCCCTGCTGCCTTGGGACCCTTATTCTTCATATCCTCTGTGAAATTTCTGTTATTAAAATTTTTTTTTTTTTTTTTTTTTTTTTCCTTCTATATCTTCAAGATGGGATTGTACCTCTCCTTTATAATTTCTGTACCAGACAAACTTGCAATTTTTTATGTTTTATTTTCCTAGGACACCTGAGCCTCCTCTCTTCTTCTCTTCTTACCCCTGGAAATCCTCCCCTCCCCTTTCACCTCCTGGTCTCCTATGTCACTCTGGGATCCACAACACAGCAACACAATAAGTCTCCAGTAGTTCTCACTCACCCTTCCCTTCTCAAGACGGTAGCTCCATGCTTGTACGGGGGGCCATCGCTACTGCTCAATCCTGGGAGGGGGGATTTCTCAGGGTTTCCGATGATGTGTTATTTTTCTTTCCCTCTTCTTTTCCTTTCCTTTTTCCTCTCTTCTTCTTTTCCTCCTTAGGGTTCGACCCAAGGAGGCAGGATGGGAATCCTGGTATTCCTGGCTCCACCAGGTCCAGGTGCGGACATCCAGATAGGTAGGGGGGTATAGGCAGCAGTGAGCGTCTCCCTATCACATCGGGGAGACAGCCGGCTTCCAATTTCCCACGCCTCTCCTTCCCCCTGTCCGCCTTAGGCCGGCCGGCGTCCCTGCTTCCCAGGGATGCACCGCGGCTGGTCACGTGCCCCGGTCGCGCCTCCTCGTCTCCCGGCAACCAGGCTCAGCGTCCCAGTCTCTCTCCACTACTCTCCGGCTTCATCCGCGCACCGCTGCCCATTGAAGAAAGCCCCCCAGGCCGAGGTATTTCTTTGCCAACTAGGGCTCCATACCGCTGGGGGGAATTAAGACCGAATAGAGGGGGGGTCGGTCAGAGAGGGCTCGTGCGAGAGCTCCTAGCTCGAGCTCTCCGCCGCCGCCATCGTCAGGCTCCACCCACCACCTTACCAGGTTTTACTTGAGTTGTGCATTATGTGAATTCATCATATCTAGCTCAGCTGTCTCATCTTTAACTTCCCCCTTGTTACTTTCTGCTGACCTAAGAATTCTATCACTCTTTTCTACCTTCTTTGTCTTCCTCTTTACTTTCCCTTTACCCCTCTCAGTATCCCTTTGACTAACACTCCCAGTTTCCCCATCTGAGCTAGATTCTTCTGACTCCCCTGTATATATCTGGGAAGCAGCAATAAGAACCTCTTCATCTTCATCTACTTGTTTTACCTGTGGGAGTGCTGGGTATAATGGGGCTGCATGTGGAGCTGTAGGGGCAGGACGTGCCTCGCTGTGTTTGTATGGCGGTGGTGGTGTGAAATCATTTGCTACAATTAGAGTCTTATAGCCTGGTGCATACTTCAACCAATTCTTACCCCCTTCATACATATAATTCTTGTCCCAATCTGGATTTCCAGTCCCCCAGATACCTACCTGAGGCTGTTCATGCAAACACATTCCTCTAATCATATCCATACACATAGTGTCATTTCCCCCTTCACAAGGAAAACTAGCTCCACCCAGTCTTTTTGACCATCCCACTAAATTATCCACCCAGGGATTAACATAATAAATATCATAAGGGGATACCCTTGCTACATATTCTTTACAAGTTTCATTTAAGGTAGATGTGTTCTTTCCCCTCAGCTTTCTAGTTTTTCTAAACAACTTAATCAACTTTTGTGGCGGCACATGACGAGGTCCTTCCTCCTTACCTGAGGAATTACCCATAGCAGTAAATTAGTAAACTAACAAACAAGACAAAAAAAACAACAATAACACACTTTTTACAAATAATACAAAGTGCTGTGCCAGGTGTGTCCTGGTATTATTCCCCGAGCCGAGAATCCCTTAGTCTCGCTCCTAAAACTCCAACCACCAAATTTCCCTGAAGTTCAGAATAATTACCTCGG
This sequence comes from Staurois parvus, assembly GCF_062004578.1. Classification (NCBI taxonomy): domain Eukaryota; kingdom Metazoa; phylum Chordata; class Amphibia; order Anura; family Ranidae; genus Staurois; species Staurois parvus. The sequence goes on along the minus strand of NW_028318272.1, from coordinate 446,043 downwards.
TAAAGAAAGCATTAAAAAATAAAACTCTCACTTACCTTGGCAATTATCCCACTTTCTGACACCACTGAAAGTAGGCATGTGGTCTTTTTCCTGTTCCGTGGGGGCCCCCTCAAGATACCAACGGTCACACCTGGACACAGCTACGAGATCTCGGAAAGTGAATGCACTCAAGTCACCTCAGTTGCGATTGCAAACACTTCAGTTTTATTGGCATAACATCAGGGTTATTATACTGTAGTCTTTAGGCAAACACACCCTCAGATCTTCCAATCAAATACATGTACATTATTTTACCTTAACTCAACAATTATTTGTATGAGGTTTGCATTTTCACTCTTCTGCTTTATCTATCATACCATATCTCCTCTATCGCCCAGGCCATGGCTGTAATCTGACCCAACGCCCAGACCATGGCTCTAATCTGACCTAACACCCAAGTTGTGGTTAAAACTTTTCAGAAGTGAGAATAAACCTTATCTGCTTTTTTGTAAGGGTTTGCAAAAACACTCATTTCTACATGAAGCTGAGATAGACAGTTTTGTTAGTGTGCACACATCTCATATATATATATTAAACTAGCATCTTGTATTAGTGTATACAAAATGGATTCAGCTATATTCCACTTAATCCTTTCAACCATTATATGTGCTCTTGCACATGATTTACCAATGCACTTCACAAGTGTGTGCCACCACCATCACAAATGTTTTCTCACCTTCAAATTAGACCAATATAAAGATACCAGTCTAAATATGTTTGTTCCAATACATAGAATTTGTGATCCAATGCTCCTGGGAACCTTTGTTCAGGTGGGAGAAACAGCTGCGGGTCCTTTTAAAATACCATCAAAAGAAGTACTACCAGACTGAGCTAATACTCAGAAAGAGTAAAGTGGTTCCATGATGCAGTATATTTATTCACCAGTTAGTTAAACTAACAATACAAATGCACTCACATATTCAAATAGAGTCACAGACTCCTAAACAGCATTACATGTATCACTATAGGGTCACCGGACCAGAAATTACATCACCCGGCTACGTCTGACACGTTGCATCACTTGTTCATTTTACTTCTTCAGGGTTCAAGTCACATGAACCAGTGATGCAACACAGTGGGTGAAGCTGGGTGATGATATTCCGGATCGGGATCTGGTATGGATTTTAAAAGGGTACCTCTAGTGGAAAAATTGTGGGTCAATCTAAAATCCTTACCAGAATTTTTTGAATATTAGAGGTACTATTCACCCTTTGGGGGGATATCTTGGCTTAAAGGACAGTTCCAGATCCTGCTGCCCCCCCCCCCCCCACAAGCCACCAATTCTTCTGGGCCAGAGTTAGGAGACTCTTGTTCTCATCAATATTGCAAAAGGTGTTGTGCCAGCCTCCCCCTCAAGATACCCTCCTTATGTTGAGGACATGTGGCCAGGTATGATTCAGGGGAACAATGCATTTTCCCCTTTTCTGAACAGCCAGGCTACATGCTTAGATAAGGTTCAGGTATGAATTTTGGGGAGTGCCCCATTTTTTTCTTTAATAGGGTCCCCTTTAAAATCTGCACCAGGCCCTTATCAAGAATAAAGGTCTTACATGCATTTTTAGGGTGAATCCCAATCCTTATTTTATTTTTGTGGTGTCTCCCTTTGCTATTCATACATTATTACATTATTACATTACATTGAGTTTATATAGCGCCAAAGGGTTTGCTCAGCGCTGTACAATAGAGGGGGGGACAATACATGAAACATTACAGCAGCTACGAACAGCACACGAGGGGTAAGAGGGCCCTACTCTTTCGAGCTTACAATCTGGGAGGGAGGGGGTAGTGGTACAGGAGGAAGTGGCTGTGGGGGATGGAGTGGTAGGAGGAATGAAGGAGAGCAGCAGTTAGGTGAGGGTGGGGTAGGCTTCCCTGAAGAGGTGGGTTTTCAGGGAGCGCCTGAAGGTGAGGAGGGAAGGTGACAGTCTGATGGATTGGGGTAGTGAGTTCCAGAGGATGGGGGAGGACCTGGAGAAGTCTTGCAGACGTGCGTGTGAGGAGGAGACCAGGGAGCAAGATAGAAGGAGGTCCTGTGAAGAGCGAAGGGTACGGGTAGGGTGGTACTTGGGAATCAGGTCGGTGAGGTAGTTAGGGGCAGTGTTGTGAATGGCTTTGTAGGTCAGAGTGAGTAGTTTGAATTTGATGCGTTGGGCGATAGGGAGCCAGTGGAGGGAGAGGCAGAGGGGGGTGGCAGAGGTGGAGCGGCTGGTGAGGTGGATGAGTCTGGCAGCTGAGTTCAGGATGGTCTGAAGCGGGGAGAGTTTGCACTGGGGTAGGCCGGTGAGGAGGGAGTTGCAGTAGTCAAGGCGTGAGATAATCAGGGAGTGCACAAGTAGTTTAGCGGTGTCTGGGGTAAGGAAGGTGCGTATTTTGGCGATATTGCGGAGGTGGAGCCTGCATGTGTTTGTCAGTGATTTGACATGAGGTTGGAAGGAGAGGTTAGAGTCCAGAATGACCCCAAGGACTTTGGCTTGCGGGGCGGGATTGATGGTGGTGATGTTAGTAGTGATGGATAGGATGGGGGGGGGGCGCGGGCAGGAGGGAAGACGAGAAGCTCGGTTTTGGAGAGGTTGAGTTTGAGGAAATGGAGCGACATCCAGTCAGAGATGTCGTTTAGGAGGTGAGTGATGCGGGCGGAGAAAGTGGAGGTGAGGTGAGGGGTGGAGAGGTAAATTTGAGTGTCATCAGCATAGAGATGGTAGTTGAAGCCGTGGGAGTGTATGAGTTTGCCAAGGGAGGAGGTGTAGATGGAGAAGAGAAGGGGTCCAAGGACAGAGCCCTGGGGGACCCCAACAGAGAGGGGGAGGGAAGGGGAGGTGGCACCATTGTAGGAAACGCTGAAGGAGCGTCGGGATAGGTAAGAGGAGAACCAGGAGAGAGCGGTGTCTCTGACGCCAAGGGAGAATAGTTTATTAAGGAGGAGGGGGTGGTCAACTGTGTCGAAGGCCGCGGAGAGGTCCAGGAGGAGGAGGACAGAGTAGTCGCCTTTGGCTTTGGCGGTAAGTAGGTCGTTGGTGATTTTGAGGAGGGCGGTTTCGGTGGAGTGTAGGGGACGGAAGCCGGACTGTAGTGGATCAAGGAGGTTGTTGTCAGTTAGGTGGGCGCTTAGGCGGTTGTAGACTAAGCGCTCCAGGAGTTTGGAAGTGAGTGGCAGCAGGGAGATGGGTCTGAGGTTGTTTGGGTCAGAGGGGTCCAGGGAGGGCTTTTTGAGTATGGGGGTGATGTGCGCATGCTTTAGGGGGGAGGGGAATACGCCGGTAGAGAGGGAGAGATTGAAGATGTGGGTGAGGGAGCAGATGAGGGAAGAGGGGGGTGACTGGAGGAGTCGAGAGGGGATAGGGTCTAGGGGGCAGGTAGTGAGGCGGGCTTCAGAGAAGACCCTGGTGACTTCCTCAGTGGTAGCGGGGCTGAAGGAGTGCAGAGCTGGTGGGGTTACGGTAAGCGGGGTCTTGGGTGTGGAGGGGGGCAGTGCGGTTGCGAGGTCAGAGGAGGGAAGAGATGAGGGGGAGATAGGGGGGGGGAGGCTAGGTGGGGAGGTAGATTGCGAGTTGACTATGTCCTGACGGATAGCATCAATTTTATTGTGGAAATGAGTGGCAATCTCGTGGGCGGTGAGTGAGGTACTGAGTGGAGGAGGGGGGGGAGAGAGCAGGGAGTTGAAGGTGGAGAAGAGTCGGCGAGGGCAGGAGGAGAGGGTGTTAATCAGGTTTACGAAGTAAGCCTGCTTGGCGGCGTGGAGGGAGGAGGTGTAAGTGAGGAAGGCAGATTTGTAGAGGGAGAATGAACGGGGGGACCTGGTTTTGCGCCATAGTCTCTCCAGCGCACGACTGCGACGTTTGAGGCATTTAGTGTGGTCGTTCTGCCATGGTTGGAGCGGTCTGGGTTTGATGTAGCGTGTGGTTAGGGGTGCCAGAGAGTCTAGGGTAGCTGATAGTGAGTCGTTGTACGTGTTAGTGGCTAGGTCAGGACAAGACAGTGGAAGGATTCTGTCGTGTAGGCGGTCGGCAGCTGAGTGGAGGGGGGCCGGGTTCAGGTTGCGAAGGTTGCGGCTGGTGATGGTTTGGCGCTCTGGGGGGGGGAGTTAGGGGAAGGGGAGATGGAGAACGTGAGGAGGTGGTGGTCGGAGAGAGGGAAGGGGGTGTTAGAGAACTGGTTGAGGGTACAGAGGTGGGAGAAGACGAGGTCCAGGGTGTTCCCAATGATGTGGGTGGAGGATTGAGTGTGCTGTGTGAGCGCGAAGGAGGAGGTTAGGTGGAGGAATTGGGAAGTAGCCGGGCTGTTGTCATTGATGGGGATATTGAAGTCCCCGAGGATGATGGTTGGTAGCTCAGAGGAGAGGAAGAAGGGAAGCCAGGCAGCGAAGTCATCCAGGAAGCGGGGTATGGATCCGGGAGGCCTGTAGATCACTGCGATCCTTAGGGGGGTGGGTGAGAAGAGCCGGATGCAGTGAGCCTCGAAGGAGGAGAAAGTTAGGGAGGGAGGATTAGGGAGGACCTGGAAGGTGCTCAGCGGTGATAGGAGCAGGCCGACCCCACCACCTTTGTGACCGCTCAGTCTTGGTGAATGGGACCAGACGAGACCTCCATAGGAGAGTGCCGCAGGGGAGGTGGAGTCAGTGGCCTGTACCCAGGTTTCGGTGATGGCTAGGAGGTTAAGGGAGCGGGAGATAAAGAGGTCATGGATGGCAGTAAGTTTGTTGCAGACCGAGCGGGCGTTCAGGAGTGCAACCGAGAGAGGGGGGATGGATGCGGGGAGAAGGGGCACAGATATGAGGTTGAGGGGGTTACGGCAGCTGGCGGGAGCAGGGGGGTCCCTAGAGGAGGGGTGAGGTGGCGAGGGGCCAGGGTTCGGGGAGATGTCCCCAGCAGATAGGAGAAGGAGAAGGGTGAGGAAGGTGGCATGGGAATGGGAAGTGTAGGAGCGTGTGGGTCTGATAGTGGTGGCACGTGGGTCGACGGGGGAGTGGAGTAGCAGGAGGAGGTGGTGAGTGCCGTAGTGGGGAGAGGGGAGTAGTGAAGGGGCAATGTAGAGCTGTTTTGGGGGGGTAGGCGGGTAGAGGGAGGCGATTTTTGGGATGGTGGAGAGGAAAATGAGGAGGAGGAGTGCAGGAGGCATGTTGGGGTGGGTGCGGTGACAGTTGGGTCAGGGGAGGTGAAGGGATACAGGTCAGGGCAAGGTGTGTGGGGAATCTGTGTTACCATGGGAGAGTCATTTGAGTCCTTCTGTAGGGGTAGAGTGAGGGTGGAGGGCGGCAGCTGGTTGGCAGCAGTCTGTGGGTGCAGTAAGCTGGCGACCATGGGTGCTGTGGCATGTCTTCAGTGGGTACGGTGGTTCGGCTAGTGGAGGGGTCGTAGGGTGCGATGGCTGGGGGTGATGGTAGGCACGGCGACTGGTGATGCTGGCGGCTCGGTGACTGGGGTTGTTGAGGCCAGGCGTCGGGTGCTGAGGGCTCGGCGTCGTGAGGCGCTGAAGGTGTTGAAGGATCGTCATCAGAGTCGAGCGGGGCATTGCGGTAGCGATCGTCGGCCCTGCGTGGTTTGTGCTCAACCGTGATCTGTTGCGGCCGGTAGGAGAGACCGCAGCTTCAAGGGTCGTGGTGGGCCATTAGTCGCCGGGGCGTCGCCAGAGGGAATAGCGTGCCGGAAATCAGGGTGCTGGGCGAGCGTTCCCTGGTGTGGTGGCTGGCTGGTAATCCCAGGTGGGGTGGTGGGCAGGGGATCCCCGGTGGGATGGTGGCCGTGCTATCCCTGGTGGGGTAGTAGCGATCCCTGGAGGGATAGTGGCTTAGGGTCCCTGGTGGTTTGGGGTTTCAGGTGGATGGTGGGATCCCTGAGTGAGTGAGTCCCTGGAGGCTGGCGGTGTGATGGTGGTTGGGCTCCCTGGTGGGTAGTGGGCGCCCCTGGTGAAGTACCTGGTGTCCTGGAGCGTCGGTGGATCCCTCCTGGGTTAGCAGGACCGTTGGTGGTGGTGGTAGCTTCCCGGAGCAGCGGAGGCGTCCCGCCGCGGCCGCAATTCCCGCCGCGATTCCAGCCACGGCTGGCAGGAAACACCGCGGCTTCGGGTGCCGCGGTAGGCCTCAGGCTGCTGCGAACCGCCGGAGCTCCGCTGGAGGGACGGAGTGACTGTGGGTGTTGGTGGGGACCTCGGCAGCAGACACAGGGGCCCGGATGGGCCCTGATGGCAGCGGTAGGGGCGCAGGGGTGATCCCCTGATCGGCGGGGACCGAGGAGCGGAGTGGCAGTAGTCCGGGCTGATGTCCGGCGATCCTGGTCGGCCGCGCCAGAAATCGAGGCCGCGGCTTCAGGTGCCGGGTAGGCCGCAAGTCCCGGAGCTCCGGGAGAAATGTCCAGTGGCCTTCCCTGGCTGGCGAACAGGGACCGGAGGGTCGTGGGGCCCCCGTCAGGGTCCGCTGCCGCCCAGATGGCAGCGGATTGGGGCCGGGGGAGCAGGAGCTCGCCGAGACACGTCCGTCTCGCCGGACGTCCGGATGTATACATCATCTAAAATAAGAGTCTGGTATAGATGTTGAGGGAAATCCCCAACTGCTTTAGTTACCAAAAGAATAACGTGGCCAGGAAATATCATCTAGCGGCAATATACATGGTATTCTTTATTGTTTGTTTTGTAAATGTCACTTTTGATTTAATACCTCATACAGATGTAGCTTTTTGAATTTAGGATTAAGCCCCCCCACATATATTTTAAAGGAATGTGTATTTTTAATATTGCGCTTCAGGCCTTTTTAAGAGTTGCTCTCCAACATATGGTAAAATTACATGGCAGTACTACTGGTTGTTTTTTTTGTTTTTTTTCCTCTAAGCTTGCAAATTGTCTTTGAAAAAGAACAGAAAAAAATAAAAAAAATTTGGTTCACATTTGACATTCTATTTGATAACACTTGCAACTACTGTATGCTTGATATTCATAATTTTTTCACAATGTGTTCTGCTTAAGTCCGGCTTATTGAACTTTGAAAGTTTATTTATCACTAGTGGCAATATGTGATGCAGGTACTATCCATATTTAGCTTTGGCATGTAATTTATGAACATGATTAATGTAGCATAAAGCCATATACATATTTGCATTAGAATTGTTGTGTTTCAGTAGCCTTTTCTACTTTAGAGACATTAGAGCTGGATGTCATGTCTCTCCACTCTTCACAGTTGTCATTTGATCATTTTCTTGTAACAGATAGGTGGAGAAAGTAGAAGAGAGATATCCCTCTATGCTGTTGCTCTTAGCAAATTTTAAGCAAGTCCTTATTTTAATTTTTAACACATTTTGAACAGTTTGGGTTCTTTTTAGGATTCTGAGTGAGCTGAACTAGGCGGATAATTTTTCTACTTGACTCTGCAACAGGGGCGGACTGACCATTTGGAAACTTGGGCACTGCCCGAAGGCCAGAGATCAGTAGGGGGCCCCATGAGATGCCCTTGGTACCTTTTTCATAGGCTTTTTTGAGTTTGGGCAAGGACACAGGGGCCCCATGATCCCCTATTGCCTGGGGGCCCCATGAGTTGTCAGTCCGCCCCTGCTCTGCAACCAACATTTATAGGTAAAGTTGATCCAGGGAATATCCAATTGCCTCTCAGGGGATCAGGAAGGAATGTTTTTCCCAGCAGGAGCAAATTGGATCATGCTTTGCTGAGTTTTTTTTTGCCTTCCTCTGGATCAACTGTGGGTATAGGATTATAACTTTTTTTTTTATGTTTGAACTGGATGGACTTTTGTTTTTTTTCAGCCATACTAACTATGTAAGGTGTCTTACCTTCATCTTGACCTTTAAAAGTAGTCTAAAAATAAACTTTGTCTATAAGAATTAACCTCTGCTATAGCAATGGATTAAAACTATGGCTGAACCTGACATGTAATTATAACATTTTAAAATTGATGTTCCTCCTTCAAATGGAGTTTTCAGTAGTTTTACAAGTCTGCATGAATACATTCTTAACATATCCCAATATACTGCAATAGGCAAGTTACTATGTCTAGGCTAAGATGATTGTATGTCTGCTACAAGCAGGAGGAAGTATTTCTCTGATAAGAAAAGTAGAAAAGTAGATAAAGACTATCAGGGAACAAACTGCATCTCTGAGAGGTAATAAATTCCTACAAAGTGTAATAACAACAAGTTACTTAGCATGCATTTACTTAACAGGAAAGAATACTCTAATGCTAAGTCTGCTGTTAAACAGTTTCTAACTTGTTTTGGATATTCTCTCTATTTTGCTGAGTACATATATTCCACAATATATGGTGAATGTGCAGTGAGTGAATGCACCTGTTAACATTCACTGGGGCCTGTGCCAGAGGATACTTATAAATGTTATATATAAAGAAAATAAACTACTGATCAAAGTGATTTATAAACTTTTTCACAACCTTTTGCTAAAGGTTTGTTTGTCTTCCAATTTATTCTTGGCAAAGATTAAAAAAGAAAAATAAGTGCAATGCTGAACCACTGGTTATGCTTGCCTTTCTAACTTGTCTTATTCAAACACTGAAAATGTCAAGTTTGCTCACTAATTATAGATGTTTTTTGAAGCCCATCTTGTATCTTTCAACTAAAGTTTGTGTGGGCTGGTATATTTAGAATCATTCAGCATTTTCTTAACAGGGAAATGATGTGTAGAGTTTATTAAAATGTGGAACTGCACCGTTGAGAACATGGTTCCTTACCCAGTCACAAGTGCTAAAATAGCTCACAGAGTAAATAATCAATGTTGTAGACTCATTGTTCTCCACTGCGCAGCAAGCTGCATGTTCCCTTAATAATTAAACTGCAGTGTGCATCATTAAACTGCAGATGATGATAATTTCTCATGATATCTTTACATTGTTTTACTTCAGAAGCAGGTTTAGTTGTCACTAAAGATTGCTAAACCTTATGCCATGATAAGTCCTGCCTTTGAAGCCAACCTTTTTCACTTTGAAAGTGCAATGTAGGAAGACAAAGAAGCAGAATCTGCAACCCAGTTTTTTCTATATTGTGTACAGAAACAGAAGAGAGCTGATGGGCCACGAAGCAAGGAGAAAACATATCAGCTATACCCTCCAGAAAGCACCCGGCTGTCTAAAACAACTTTTCTTTTTTTCTATCTCCTTATTGCTTTAAAATGCTTTGGTTTTCTTAAAGGGTAAAAGTTCACATAGACATGAACGTGTGTTGGGTCAATTGTTGGAGGTGAGGACAATATTTGCATGATGGTAGAAATTACAAAGAAGGTGAAATTGGTGGAGAAGAGGCACAGAAATTAATTTGACATATTACAGTGGTATACACGTGGATACGCTGGACTTTGAATTTACACAAAAGACCCGAGAGTATGAGTACATATGTTTGGACATTTTATCTAACAGTATTGACATTCTATATGGTTTTAAGCACACTTATTTTTTGCTTAAATCATGCTATTTATTTATCTATAATGGAATGTACTTTATGATCAAATGCACTTTGGTGTATGTGCAAACTCATTCACTAATAAACAAACGTAAAATACACAAACACTTTATGAATTTCATGTTTATTCATTAAAGAATAAGTTTGCACATATATTAAGTTTATCCATAGATCAACATCCTTTTCTAATCTAAACACCTTATGTACATTGTTTCTAATTTTTAGGGACTCTTTAATGACTGGCATATTACCACTGGATTGGCGTAAGGCCAATGTGGTGCCAATATTTAAAAAGGGGACCAAATCTTTACCAAGTAATTACAGACCTGTTACTTTAACTTCTATAGTTGGGAAGATACTGGAGAGTTTAATAAAAGACGACATAGATGAGTTTTTGCTGGAAAAAAATATTTTAAGCATCAGACAGCATGGATTCATGAAAGACAGAAGTTGTCCAAATCTGATATATTTTTATGAGGAGATGAGCAAAATCTTGGACAGAGGGGTGGCGGTGGACATGGAATACTTGGATTTTGCTAAAAAGTTTGACACAGTTCCCCACACATGGCTAGTGTGTAAGGTAAATTCTATGGGCTTGGAAAAATCTGTATGTAAATGGATAGAAAACTGGCTAAAAAATTGTATTCAAAGTGTAGTGGTTAATGATTCATACTCTGAATGGTCTAGGGTTGTCAGTGGTGTACCCCAAGGTTCAGTGTTGGGATCCTTACTTTTTAATATATTTATAAATGATATAGACCCTGGGATTAAAAATACCAAGTGGAATAACATCCTTACAGGATGTCTCCAAGTTACAAGCCGACCTCAATGCACTGTTTAATTGGGCAACTATGTGGCAAAGGAGGTTTAATGTTGATAAATGTAAGGTTATGCACTTGAGGCTAAGAATATGCATGCATCATACATACATACGGGGGAGGTACAATTGGGGGAATCAATGGTGGAGAAGGATCTGGGAGTTCTGGTAGATCACAAGCTTAATAATGGCATGCAATGCCAAGCTACGGTTTTTAAAGTGAACAAATTCCTATCTTGCATTATAGACTCCAAAGAGAGAGGTATCATTTTACCCCTATAAAAATCATTAGTAAGACCTCATATTGAATATGCAGTTCAGTTTTGGGCACCAATTCACAAAAAGAACATTGGGGAACTGAAGAAAGTACAGAGAAGGGCAACCAAACTGATAAGAGGCATTGAGGAGCTCAGCTATGAGGAAAGATTAGAGGAACTGAATGTATTCTCTCTTGAGAAGAGGAGATTAAGGGGGGATATGATCAACATGTATAAATACATCAGTAGTTCATATAGTGAACTTGGTATAGAGCAATTCACCCTGAAGTCATCACAGAGGACAAGGGGGCACTCTTTGTGCCTGGAGGAAAATAAATGTAATCTCCAAATACAGAAAGGTTTCTTCACAGTGAGAGCTGTGAAAATGTGGAATGGACTCCCTCAAGAGTTGGTTCTGGCCAGCTCAGTGGATTGCTTTAAAAAAGGCCTGGATTCTTTCTTAGATATACAGAATATAACTGGATACTAACATTTATAGGTAAAGTTAAATATTCCATTACCTCTCTGGCTGAATTCTGCAGTGTTTAGAGATATACTGTCAGCCCAGATTCAGCCAAATGCAGTAAAGTTGATTGGACTGCGCTTCACAGTACAGATGGACAATGATCCAAAACACACTGCAAAAGCAACCCAGGAGCTTTTGAAGGAAAAGAAGTGGAATATTCTGCAATGGCCAAATCAATCACCTGATCTCAACCCAATTGAGCATGCATTTCACTTGCTGAAGTCAAAACTAAAGGCAGAAAGACCCACAAACAAAGGACAACTGAAGACAGCTGCAGTTAGAGCCTAGCAAAGCATCAGAAAGGAAGAAACCCAGTCTTTGGTAATGTTCATGGGTTCCAGATTTCAGTCAGTCATATCCGGTAAAGGATTCTCAAAAATAATAAAAATATACATTTTATTTATGATTATATTAATTTGTCAAATTACATATGAGCCCCTGAAAATGGAGGGACTGTGTATAAAAATGGTTGCAGTTCCTAAAATTTGTATTTGATATTTATGTCTAACCCCTTGAATTGAAGCTGAAATTCTGCACTTCAAATTCATTTGTACTGTTCCATTTTAATTTATTTTGGTGGCATACAGAGCCAAAAGTATGAAAATTTTGCCTGTGTCCAAATATATATGGACCTAACTGTATAGCTATATGGGTTAGGCTTAGTTAGTCTTAGGCTTTGACTGGCATAAGAAAATGACCCATTCCTATAATAAGCTTTCTAGAGAGCATGAACCCCTTTCTAATGCTTTCACCCTGCTCCAAGCTTAAGTGGAGGATAACAGGAATTGGCGCAACAATTTGGATATCAGAGGGGTTCCAGAAACCATCACAGAATTAACCCCAGCCATGCAAAAACTATTTTCATCTTTGTTGCCTGACCACGACAGCTCATTATTTCTGTATGATAGGATTCATAGAGCATTACGTCCTAAACTGCCACCTGGTAAACCTCCTAGAGACATCATATTATGTATGAAAGACTTTCTGGTAAATGAAAACATCCTTAGGACTGCCAGGAATTCTCTCTCTTTGGATGGTCATGCTCTTCAAATTTATTTTGATATTTCTCCAGCCACACTTGACTGCAGATGCAAAATTAAGGAAGTCACATCTGTCCTCACAACAGCAAGAATCCGCTACCATTGAGGATTCCCTTTCAAGCTGACAGCCCCTCACAATGGAACCACCTATGTGGACACTACTTTGCTGGAAGGGAAGGACATTCTCATCAAACTAGGCCTTCTGGAAGCTGACGCAGTTCCTTGGCCTCCTTCTACACCTCGTCTGTCACCAATATGGAACACTCCTTCTCCTTGGCAAGACAGAAGAAAAGTTCATCATGAGGCTTGCTGACTTTTTCTCTGGAAAAACAACATAAAAATTTTCCTTTTATATATTTTTTCTCTTCAGCTAAATGGTGAACTCATTTGTTCATTAAGGTCATTGCACTTTAGCTATGGTCTGGTGGTATATTTTGCGGTCATATATAGTCACGCCACTCAGGGATAACTATCAATATAGCTCTTACTTCCCTTACCCAGGATCTCTGAGTCTATACAAATATTAATATGTTGTTTTGATATCAGGCATTATACTGGCACTGATATATATATATAAATATATATAAACTCTGGTGGTTTTCGACCCATGGGTGCTGATGCAATGTCCCCCAACTTGCTCCAACCCAAGAATGGTGTCCACAGATGGATTATCTGGTATACTTTATCATGGGTTTTGATGGCCCATAGCGGTTTTCTTTCTGTGGACACCTCTGATTGGGTAACGTTCGGGACTATTTGGTCCCTTGGTTTATGGTTTACTTTTCAGGTTTAATGTTTTACATGTCCCTAATATACTTCTATATAGGTTTATTCTATTTTGCATTACCTCTTTTTTGAGGTTTATTTTTTGTTACTTAGTTCAATTGTTCTTTTTGGTCTCCTTTGAAGCTTTCCATTTTGATATTACTACTGGTTGGATATCACATAATCTATATGGCTATAATTTAACATGTATAATGTCATTTAAGGTGGCTCCTCTTCGACTCTGTTAATAATCTATAGATCCTGGTTGGCCCTCAAGCACTTTTTTGTCTGTTTGCTTTGGATCTGGGATGGCTGTGCTTTGAAGACTTTGGTGACACACCCTGCCCTGCTATATGTTAAACTTTATTTATAGTAGGTTATCATGACTATCTCTTGTATTTCACATAACATTCAGGGATTTAATTCCCCTCATAAATGTAAGAAAGCTTTTCTACATTATAAATGTTTAGGAGCTAAAGTACTAATGCTGCAGGAGACACACTTTTCTATGCATAATGATCCACAGTTTTTTTTATAAATCCTTTAACCAGGCTTTCTACACCCTGTTTTCTTAAAAAAGTAGAGGAGTAGCCTTCTTTATTCTTCATTCAATTTCTTTTGATTTGCAACACATTTATCATGACCCTGAGAGCAGATTTATTATCATACTTGCCCCTACGTTTTTAACTTTATTTAATCATATTATGGAAGGTAACTTATTCCCTGAAGAGATGTTGCTAGCCAACATGTCTCTTCTCCCAAAGCCAATTAAGGACCATCTACCTCCCCAAAATGATAGGCCTATATCGGTCATTAATAACTATTTGAAAATTTTGGCAGATAGATTGGCCTCTATTATTTCAACTTCACCCTCTCCTGCTCAATCAGGGTTTATACCAAGTAGATTAATCACAAATAACATCAGATTGGTCTCAAATGTTATACAGGATGCCAATGTATCCTCAAAACAGGTATTATTACTTAGTCTTGATATCAATAAGGCATTTGACAGTGTTCTTTGGCCTTATCTGAATGCCTTGTTACAGTGGTTTGGATTTAAGGGAAAATTTCTTCATGGCTACCATGATTCGTTTAATTCTCCCAAAACTGGAATACGCACACCAGGTTGGAATTTGGAATTGTTCGCATTGGGCAGGGGCACACACCAAGGTTGTCTTCTTTCTCCTCTATTGTTTGCCCTTGCTATAGAACCCCTGGCCATCACTATCAATTTGCACCCAGATATTAATGGGTGCTGTAAAGGTCATCAGCAATTCAAAGTTTGTCTATATGCTTTTTATCACTCGTCCCAATATATATACTGAATCTATTGAAAGTTCTGAATGGATTTGCTGAAATTTCTTGCCTTTATGACAATCTTTCTAAATCCTCTTTAATGCCTCTTAATATGCCTCTGCCACAATGCAAAACTCTATAGAAGCAATTTCCCTTCCACTGGTCCTTTCAGTCACTTTCCTATCTTGGAGTACATTTAACCCCCAATATTTCATCTTTTTTTCAAATTAATTATCTCCCTTGTGTTAAACACATTCGTAATGCCCTTATATTATGGAAATCTTTCCCTATATCATTTTTATGAAGAATTACAGCAGTTAAAATGAACATACTACCTAAACTATTATACTTATTTTGAGTTCTTTCTATTATAATACTTAAAAAGTTCGTAGACAAATTGCAGAGTAATATTAACAAATTTATCTGGCAGGACAAACACCCTAAATCGTTTAGACAAATACTGTATCTTTCCTAATGTCAGGGAGGGCTCCTTCTTCCAAATTTTTGGTTCTATTTTCTATCAGCTAGATTTACACAAATAGGCCAGTGGCAGATTGTCTCTTCAAAGGTTTCATGGATTCAATTTGAGACCAACTCAATATATCCCTATTATTTACCTGGCCTATTGGTCATCCTCTATATCTTGCCCCCCTATAATACATTAGTCTCCCATACTCTTCAACTCTGGTCCTCCTATAAAACTAAATTTGGTCTAGCTTCTTTGATTTCCCCTTTGACTTCTTTCTTCGATAATCCTGCTTTCCCTACAGACTTCCCATCAGACCAACAGTTTCTTGATGGAAAGCTAATCACCTGGTTACACTAGGAGCATTACAAGATGGCACAACTTTCACCTCCTTTGCAAAGTCACAACAAATGAAGACCATTCCCCAACAGGAATGCTTACGTTATATTCAAATTAGACATTTTTATGCTTTTAAATATGCCCTTACTCCTCCTTCCTCCAAAACGTTCTATGAACGCATCTGTAGTTCCACTCCTAGAGGTAAAGGCCTGATCTTTGATATTTATAGTTTACTAAATGATACCACTACCCCTGACACCCACTCTTATAAAACAAAAAGGGAAGGGGACTGTACTTTACATTGTAATCCACAAGATTGGGATACAATGATAGATAACCTTCTTGCTTGTACGCATTCTCTCCCTGTTAGAGAGACAGCAATTAAACTGCTCTCAAGATGGTATTATACCCCAGTGTGTATTCCTGCTATCTTCCCTAATTCTTCACCTTTTTGTTTTTGAAGTTGTTCAACTCAAGGCACACTTTACCATATGTTTTGGACCTGGTCAATATTACAACCAATTTGGCATAATATTTCTGACATGGCTATAAAACTTTTGGTCCACTCTACCCAATTAACTCCCTGTATGTGTTTTTTGACCCTATTCCCGAGGCTACTCAGCATGAACAATGTCTAATTCACACTATTTGTGTTGCCACTATCTGGTCTATAGCCCTACAATGGAAATTCATCTTAGTCCCATTCTCTCTTAATATTGATCGAGTTGATTCCATTATGCTTATGGAATGCATACACTATGGGGTTTCTTTACTAAATCTGGAGAGTGCAAAATCAGGCTCACTTCTGAATAGAAACCAATTAGCTTTCATGTTTTTTTGTCAAAGCTTAATTGAACTTGTTCAATTGAGGTTAGAAGCTGATTGGTTTCTATGCAGAAGTGAGCCTGATTTTGCACTCTTCAGCTTTAGTAAATAAATCCTATATTTGATACCATGCACCATTTCGATACCAAATGGAGCATGTGCAAGTCCCCCCATTCCTATTTTCTATGATAATGAATAATCTGTGATTATATTTTTAAGTTCCAAGCTGTACTCACCGTTATCACTTGCATGTATTGTCGTTTTCCTTTGAATTAATCTCTATCTATACAACCAAATTTTGGAATGGATACATTGCTAACTGGCTACTTCTTTGTATATTGACTCACTTTATTTCTTGATGGAAAATTCATATTACTTATGTTATTTTGTAAGTAACGGATGCCGATCCTTTGGGTCACTTGTATTACTTTTATAGTCTCCAATAAAAAATAGTTTGCAAACAAAAAAAGAAAATGATCCATTCATCTCCACAATTTCTACTTTCTGTTATAAAACATATCCAATGAAAAAATAAAATTTCTTCATACATTTAGGCCAAAATGCGACCTGCTACATGTCTTTAGTAAAAAATCCCAATGAATGTATATTATTTGGTTAGTGTGAAAGTTATAGAGTCCACAAACTATGGTATTTATACTGGAATTTACGCAGCTAGGACATTATACTGGTTATGGTGGTGATCAGCAACTTATAGTGGGACTGTGATAATGTGGCAGATAATCTGGTGCTAGCAGATGCTGGCTGGGAGGTGACACTACCAGAGTGATCAGTGCTAATGCTGTGAATTGTCACTATACTAATGACACAGGCTGGGAAGGGGTTAACATCTAGGGGCTGCTTTTACTAATAGATCTGGCTGTTTTTTCTCCCTGCAGGGAATCGTACCATCCTAACATAGTGGCAATTAGGGAGTAAGGATAAACTGCAGGTTCAACCTGAATCACAACCCCCTGATGAAGCCACGTGACCGGTGGCGTAACGCATAGGGAAGGGGCTACAACGTCACTCTAAACACCCGTGGACGGTGAGTATGCACTGTGTGCAGCTCACACAGCTACAGATTATCATTTTATCAAGCTGTTTTAACAATTTTACAATGTGAGTGCATATTTTTGGGCACATAATAAAATTTCAATCTCAAAGGATAAGGCACTATATTCCTATTTGTTTCTTATGGTATGATACTGAGGAAAATCTGAGGAGGAGGAGATAAGCAATGGCAGAGGGAGTGAGAGATCCCTGGAGGGATATTGGCTTATGAGCAGAGGAGCATTGGCAAGCACCTAAGGGATACCCACCACTGTTTACACGGTGCAACACAATACACAGAGTTCCATTTGTGAACAAAAAGCGGTATAAGCCTTTTTATAGGCTTATAAGGAGGTGAGCGCATAACCTTATCACACTGGAAATCACCATTTGTGGATCACTTTATTGTCAATATTGGAATTGTCACCATTTATTGTTTTTCACCAGAGATGTTTATTTAATAAACACACTTTGTGATAAATAAGTAAATAAATAAACAACACAAATAATAGCGCAACCCACACCTCAAAAATTGATTAACTTCTTCAGCCCCAGCCACTGCATTAGTACGTTTGCAGGGCGGCACGGCTGCGCAAAACCACGTTTTAAAACGTGGTTTTGCAAAACAGGTAGGGGGCGCGCGCGCCCTACCTGTCCCGCGGCTGTCAGCAGCTGGTCTCCTCCGCTGGGTCACGGCCGGTCATTACCGGCCGTTTCCACGCGATTAGCGGTGATCACTGACAAAGAGCAGGGCTGCATTGTTTATACACAGCCCTGCTATCTGTCAGTTGCCTGTCAGCTCATGACAAGCTGAAGAGGGAGAGAAGAGTTTCTCTCTCTCGATCAGCCTGTCCCCGTCCAGCACACATCCCCGTCCCCTAGTAAAACACTCCCCTCACACAGTTAACACTAAAAATGAAAACCCCTTCCTCCCCAGTGTCATTAGTACAGTGTCAGTGGGTTTTTTTTTCACTGATCACTGTATTGGTGTCACTGGGGATGTCATTGCCCCAAGTCAGTTCCCCCCCAGTGTCAAAATGTCCGCCACAGTCACGCAGTCCTGCCATAAGTCGCTGATCGCCGCCATTATTAGTATAAGAAAATTAAAAATCCCAGTATCTTTCCCGCCATTTGTAAACGCTATAACTTTCATGTAAACCAATTAATTTACAGATATTGGGATTTTTTTTTAGCAAAGACATGTCGCAGAATGCATTTTGGATGAAATTTGTGACAAAATTTGATTTTTTAATTTTTTTTACTGGACATGTTTTATAGCAATAAGTCCAAAATATTGGGTTTTTTTTTCTCAAAATTGTCAGCCTTTTTTTTTTATTGCGCAAAAAATTAAAAACGCACAGGCGATCAAATACCACCGAAAGAAAGCTCAATTTGTGGGAAAAAAAGGATGTAAATTTAATTTGGGTGCAGTGTTGCATGACCACGCAATTGTCAGTTAAAGTAACGCAGCGCCGTAACACAAACCTCTTCTGTAACCGCTTCCTGACCACCCTACAGCAGAAATACTGCTACAGGGCGGCATGGGTACGCAAAATCACACACACACATATATATATATATATATATATATATATATATATATATATATATATATATATATACGTGATTCGCGCTTCCGTGGTTTTCACATCCCTCCCAGATAGCATCAGATTGCCCGTCAGTGCACCAGTCATCACATTTAACCCCTTGATTGCCAGGAGCACGCTCATGTACAATAAACCTCCATTGCTAGTATAGTGTCTGAACGGGTCAATATCTTTGATCAGGTCAGCACTATACCAGCGTTCACATTAGTATAGCGTCCCCAAAAATGCAGCATTAGCAGGATCAGCCCCGGCACCTGCCAACACCTGTGTTTAGCCCCTACGCTTACCCCCCCTTCTCCCCCAGCAAGTGCAGTGTCAGTAGGTCACTGTCACTTGATTCATTGCACACAAAACCGCAGTGTTTGCAGAATCAGGCCTGATCTCTGTTAGCACTTGCTGGTAAATTTTGATGACTCTCATATGCAGCAGAGTGTCAGTACTAGTGCCGCTCTACCTTTTGGTGAACTGACGAGTACCAGCGGTCTAGTACATCTTGGTCTTTCACATACCTCTTTAATTTTTGGAGCTGTTTTTCACGGAATATCTGTATGCGTTGATTGTGGATCAAAGCAGTTTATATGCACAACAATTTATCGCCGCCAACCCAAATTCAAACCTTGCCAGACCATTTGCATGGAAACTCATTACGGTTTTCAAATTTACATTTTTTGGGGCCTAACCCTCAACATGGGCATTACTAAAAGAAATGAATTGCGGTTGTATTGGTCTGCAGACCCGATTCATCATATACCGTGTTCTCTGCTGCCATGGCCAGGCATAGATATGAGAGTATAATGTGTTTTATGCATTTCAACGACAATACACTCTGTCATCCTCGGGGTGACCCTGTATTTGACTGGCTCCACAAAATTCAGCCCCTCGCAAATCACCTTAACCTTGCATTCAAACAATTTCTCCCCTGCAAGCGTGCCAGATATGGGGTCAAGATGTAGAAGACCTGTGAGAGGACAACAGGCTATACTTATAAGTTTTGGATTTACGAGGGAAAAGATAGTCACGTGGAGCCCGCCCGGATGCCCAGACTACATGGGGAGCAGTGGCAAGATAGTTTGAGACTTGGTGTCATCATTTCTCCATATGGGGTACCACTTATACATGGACAATTTTTATTCAAGCGTGCCACTATTTAGACATTTATTCAATCTTGGAACTGGCGCTTGTAGCAAAGCGTGATCTAATGTGTGCCCACCATTAGAAGTGGGTGGATGCAGGGCAGTATATTCTAATGGTGGGCATACCACACACTTTTTCTGGCAGAGATTTCTTCTAATTTTTTCATTCAGTCCACAGACTGCATACAAAAAAAAAAAAGAACATAGCATATAACCAACAAGGACCAGCGATATACTGGTACATCACTGGATTTGAATGTTTAAACCAGGATGATGCCTACAGCTGCAGGAATCATCCTGGTGTCTTTTTTTTCAGCCGGTTATCGGCTTTCATGTAAAAGCAATCCTAGTGGCTAATTAGCTGCAAGATTGCTTTTACAAGCAGTGGGAGATGATGTCCCCCCTCCCCCGCTGCCTTCCACGGCCTTCTCGGGCAGTCCCGTGCCATCAGGGGAACCTGAGAATGCAGCCGGTGTTTCTGCCAGCTGACCATAGAGCTGATTGGAGACCAGAATGGTGCCAATCATCTCTATAGTCTAAGAATTCGGAAGCTACAAGCATTTCATCACTTCAGTTTCGCAGGATATAAACAGCGCCATTTGTAAATTGGGAAAGCATCTGATCACACCAATTTTGGTTTGATTTGATAATGTAAGGGCAGAGGAGATATCTAGAGTCTGATAGACCTCAGATTTCTCAAAAAAGAATATATGACAATGCCCATTGAAGTTATAGGGGTTATTTGCATTCCCTGTTATAGCATTAAAAGTGATCAAAAAAAAAAAAAAACGAAAGGTACAATGTAAGAATAATAAAAAAAAAATCAAAATAACTAAAAAAAAAAAAAATTGCCCCTCCCATGCGCGCACACCTGTGTGCACAAGCCTTGACCCTGTGCCGTTTTGTAAACAGCAGTTGCACCATGCATGTGAGGTATTGCCGTGAACGTCAGATCAAGGGCAGTAATTCTAACACTAGACCTCCTCTGTAAATCTAAAATGGTGGCTTTTAAAGGCTTTTAAAGAGCTGCCTATGGATATTAAAAATGTTTGCAGTTTGTCGCCATTGAACGGGGCATGCGCAGTTTTAAAGCATGTCATGTTTGGTATCTATTTACTTAGTATATCATTATCTTTTATATTTACCAAAAAATTGGCCAATATATTGTGTTTTTGTGCATTCAAAGTAAAAAAAGTGTATTTTTTTAAAAAAAAATTGCTTTTGAAAAATCGCTGCGTGAGTACTATGTGCCATAAAAAATTGTAGTACCCACCATTTTATTCAATAGGGTGTCTGCTTTAAAAAAATATATAATGTTTGGGGGTTTAAATTAATTTCCTAGCAAAAAATACTGATTTTTTTTCATGTGAACAAAAAGGCTTGGTCTTCAGGTGGTTAGAAGAGTGAATGATGTGTGGCATAAATTTCTAATGCTGGGCATAAAACACCCCCACCCCCAAAATGACCCCTTTTTGGAAAGTAGTCACCCCAAACTATTTGCTGAGAGGAATGTTGAATCAATAGAAGAATTAATTTTTTTTACCATTTACCATTTACCAAGTTTTTGGAAAATGACAAAAATAAATATATATATTTTTTTTACACAAAATTGTCAATTAAATTATTTACTGCTCAAACATGCCATGGTTATATGTGGAATTACTCCCCAAAATACATTTTGCTACTTCTCCCGAGTATGGGGGTACCACATATGAGAGACTTTTTGGCAGTCTAGCCAAGTACAGGAGCCCAAAATCCAATAAGCACCTTCAGGCTTTTAAAGGGCTTTATTTCCTCATTACACTTCCAGACTAACTATCACAGTTTCGGAGGCCCTGAAATGCCAGGATAGCACCTAACCCCCCCCCCCCCTCCCAAATTACCCCTTTTTGGAAAGTAGACGCCTCAAGGAATTTGATAAAAGCACGGTAAGTATTTTGCAGATCTCATTTGTTGCCACAAGTTTTTGGAAAATGAAGAAAAAAAACAAAAAAACATATTTTTTCTATTTTTCTTATATTTCAAAACCTTGTGAGAAAAAATGAGATCTGCAAAATACTCACCATGCCTCTTTTTAAATTCCTTGGGGTGTCTACTTTCCAGAAAGGGGTCATTTGGGGGGGTTTGGGGCTATCCTGGCATGTCAGGGCCTTCGAAACTGTGATAGGTAGTGAGGAAGTGTAATGAGGAAGTTATGCACCTTCAGACTTTCAAAGTGGTCATTGGATTTCAGGCTCCTGTATGTGGCTAGGCTCCCAAAAAGTCTCACACATGTGGTATCCCCATACTCAGTAGAAGTAGCAGAATGTATTTTGGGGTGTAATTCCACATATACCCATGGCTTGTGTGATAAATAAATCATTTAAATGACAACTTTGTGTTAAAAAAAAAAAAAAGAAAAATTGTCATTTTCCAGAAACTTGTGGAGAAAAAAAAATCTTCCATGGACTCAATATGCCTCTCAGCAGATAGCTTAGGGTGTCTAATTTCCGAAAAGGGATCAGTTGAGGGTGTTTGTACTATCCTGGTATTTTAGCACCTCAAGAAATATGATGGACAGTCGGAAAGTAAAAGCTATCTTAATTCTATTATCTATACCATAGTTTGTAGACGCTATAACTTTCACAAAAAGCAATCAATATACACTTATTGGGATTTTTAACCAAAAACATGTAGTAGAATACATTTTGGCCTAAATTTATGACAAAATTTTAGTTTTTTTAGAAATTTTTATGACCAAAATGAGAAAATATTGTTTTTTAAAAAAAAAAAAATTTTTCTTCAAAAATTTTCTGATTATAGCACCAAAAATAAAAAGTACACAGATGATCAAATACCACCAAAATAATGCTCTATTTGTGCTAAAAAAAAGGACATAAATTTAATTTATGTACCATATTGCATGACCGCACAATTGTCCGTTAAACTAGCGCAGCGCAAAAAAATGGCGTAAATTGCAGTATCTATACCATAGTTTGTAGATGCTATAACTTTTACACAAAGCAATCAATATACACTTATTGGGATTTTTTTTTACCAAAAACATGTAGCAGAATACGTTTTGGCCTAAATTTATAACTAACTTTGAGTTTACTAGATATTTTTTATAGCTGAAAGTAGAAAATATCGTTTTTCTTCAAAATATTTGGTCTTTTTTTGTTTATAGCATGAAAAATAAAAAGTGCACAGGTGATCAAATACCACCGAAAGAAAGCTCTATTTGTGTGAAAAAAAGGACGTAAATTTTGTTTAGGTGCAGCATTGCATGACCGCACAATTATCAGTTGAATTAGTGCAGCGCCGAGTAGCAAAAAGAGACCTGGTCATTAAGGGGGTAAATCCTCAGGAGCTCAAGTGGTTAAATTAAATTAAAAAAATAAATCAATGAATTAAATAAATAAATATCATTAATTAAATTAATCCACCACCGTGCATGTGCACAAATAATATATAATTAATTAAATAATTATATACAGTTGTGACCAAAATTATTCAACCCCCACTGAAATTGAGTGTTTTGGCCAGTTTGACATTGCTTTTGATCATTCAGTCATCTTGCTTACATTTACATTAAAGAGGCACTTGTAGGTCAGACAAATATAACATAACAGTTATAATGAAATAACCACAAATGTCTTTTCTGTGCTCACAGCATTATCAGTTTTATTCAACCCCCAAGTGACATTCAATCTTAGTACTTAGTACAGCATCCTTTTACAGTTATAACAGCTTTTAAACGTGAAGCATAGCTTGACACAAGTGTCTTGCAGCGATCTACGGGTATCTTCGCCCATTCTTCATGGGCAAAGGCCTCCAGTTCAGTCACATTCTTAGGCTTGCGCACTGCAACTGCTTTCTTTAAGTCCCACCAGAGGTTCTCAATCGGATTTAAGTCTGGTGACTGCGATGGCCACTCCAAAATGTTCCAGCCTTTCCTCTGCAACCATGCTCTAGTGGACTTGGAGGTATGCTTGGGATCATTGTCCTGTTGAAAGGTCCAACGTCTCCCAAGCCTCAGGTGTGTGACGGACTGCATCACGTTTCCATCCAA
This sequence comes from Staurois parvus, assembly GCF_062004578.1. Classification (NCBI taxonomy): domain Eukaryota; kingdom Metazoa; phylum Chordata; class Amphibia; order Anura; family Ranidae; genus Staurois; species Staurois parvus. Next base: position 422,427 of record NW_028318272.1, on the reverse strand, counting down.
TATCTCCTGGTACTGAAGAGAATTCATGGTACCTTGCACACGCTGAAGCTTCCCTGTACCTGCAGAAGCAAAACAGCCCCAAAGCATGATTGACCCTCCACCATGCTTCACAGTAGGCAAGGTGTTCTTTTCATCATAGGCCTTGTTCTTCCTCCTCCAAACATAGCGTTGATCCATGGGCCCAAACAGTTCTAATTTTGTTTCATCAGTCCACAGAACACTATCCCACAACTTTTGTGGTTTGTCCACATGGCTTTTGGCATACTGCAGTCGACTCTTCTTATTCTTTGGAGACAGCAAGGGGGTACGCCTGGGAGTTCTGGCACGGAGGCCTTCATTACGCAGTGTGCGTCTTATTGTCTGGGCTGAAACTTCTGTACCCACATCTGACAAATCTTTTCTCAGTTCCTCAGCAGTCACACGGGGACTTCTCTCCACTCTACGCTTCAGGTAGCGCACAGCAGTCGAAGTCAGCATCTTCTTTCTGCCACGACCAGGTAGCGTTTCAACAGTGCCCTTTGCCTTGAATTTGCGAATGATGCTTCCTAAGGTGTCTCTTGGTATGTTTAACATCTTTGCAATCTTCTTATAGCCATTGCCCTTCCTGTGAAGAGAAATCACCTCTTCTCTTGTCTTCCTGGACCATTCTCTTGCCTTCACCATGTTTGTAACCACACCAGTAAATGTCTAGAAGGAGCTGAGTATCACAGTCATTTTAAAGCTGCCTAATTGGTGCTTATTATGCTTGATTGCTGCTCGGTGACATCCACAGGTGTTTTCAATACCTGATGGAAAGCACCTGTATGAACCTCTGTTCTTCAGAGTGGTAGTCTTTAAGGGGTTGAATAATTGTGGCAATGAAGAAACCACATAAGAACCATTTACTACTGTATTACATAAACAATTGATGTCATTTTAGTTGCATTTGGGTAGTTACAACGTCCTTGTAGGATTTGATTCTGAATACAATTCCAAATGTACACTATAGTCCCTAAACCCCTTTACAGCATTGGGGGTTGAATAATTTTGGTCACAACTGTAAACCCTCATAAAGTCCATTCACAAAAGTCCATATATATTCCAATATGATCCTCAATAAATTAAGTTATGGTATCTTCCTTCACCAATGTGACATTCAGTGCTTTAACACCCCATCAAAATACACACTCACCAGATACTGGTGAAGAACCAGCATATCTGTTTATAACCAGCACTCCACCACTGAGTTACAACTTATAGATATCCGTAATACTCCACAGTAACCATGTAGGTAAAAAAGATAATCGTCATAGTGCAAATAACGTTTTCAGATTTATTCCAATTAATTCCCCCCTTAAAACCGCACTCACAATGAATAGTAATAAAACAGCGTTTGTTACACAAGAGTACAGCGAACTCTATCCAGCATCTCACCAGCCTGCCTGCAACCAAGATGGCATTGTTGCGATCACGTGGTCCAGAGCCGAGAGTCGGCATGCATGGTGACGTCACCGGATAGCCACACTCTAACGCGTTTCGTCATACCAGCAATCATACCACATTCAAGGTCACTTAAATTCCCATTCTGATGCTAAGTTTGAATTTCAGCAAGTAGTCTTCTCAACATCTAGATGCCTAAATGCATTGACTTGCTGCAATGTGATTGGCTGATTAGAAATTTGTGTTTCCAAGCAATTTAACAGGTGTACCTACAAACCAGAGGCTAACATAATTTCTCTCTCAGCTACTCTCAGTGTTGCAAGCTCACCAAAAGGGTCCCATGCTTCTTTGGGGATACTCCAATTTGGTTCTCAATTCCTCTATGGACAAGTCACCAACAGGCTCACTTACCTCTTCCCCACCCTCCTTGACATTTGCCACAATGCCTAAGCCTCCCAATTTAAGGGGACACCTGGCACAAGTTTCATCCCACGTCCAAAGATTATACTTACTTCTCTCATTGGCACTCTTGTCACTGCGATATTGATCATCTTTGTGCCCCCTATCTTTCTTCCTCATATTTCTGCCACAATCATTCCCACAGTTCCCTGTTCAGATCATGACCCGATGATCGCATAGTACAACGCCCCTTTGCACCCATTGTGAGCACCTTTGCAGAGTCTTAACTATTTCCTTCTCTCTTTCTCACAAGTGGTGGAGGATATCAAAATACATTATCTAGAATGTTTTTCACAATAACAGTCATTCTGTATCTTCTCTCACCCTCATTCAGTTGGCTTCATGATGACGTAGGGAACAACAACAACACAAGGCTACTCTGGAAAAGGAACTGGAAGCTGCTACCAAAATAGGCAGAGGGTTGAGAAGCTCCATACTGATCTCTACCTTTCGGATGAGGCTGCATGTCAGCTGTGTTGGTCAGGCCAGACATTTTACACCAATGGGAACAAGATTGGCTCCATGCTTGCCAACAATCTAGGTTTGTTCACACCCAGGCAGCATTTCTACACTTTAAAAACTTGGTGAAACATATGCACCTCTAGCCCCAAACATATTGTAGATGAGTTCCACTACCATATTGCCAAGCTGTCAATTTTACTGAATGAGGCCCCAGTCCTGCAGATCACAGAGAACCAGAGAACAATGTTGGGAGCGGATATCACTGAGGCTGAAGTAAGGAGCACTATAATAGATTTAAAAACATGCAAGCGCACAGGCCCCAATGGCTTCACAGCATTGTTTTATAAAACGTTCACCAATATTGTTGCCCCTATATTGACACAGTCTTTCAACCAGATTAAAAATGGAGACCAACTATCAGCTGACATGTTGAAAGCACACATCGTGATGATCCCAAAACCTGGAAGAGATGGCCAAACATGGTCAAACTACCTCCCCATATCTCTTCTCAATGTCCATGTCAAAATATTGCCAAAGACTTTAGCTACCCACCTGAATCAGCTGATACCAACCTTGATCCACAAGGATCAGGTGGGTTTCATACTGTGTCGGCAAGCCTTGGACAATATTAGATGTACTATCTTACTCAATCACTATCCAACTCTCACAGGAGCTCATGCTGTTTTAACTTGACATGAGTAAAGCTTTCAACACCTTGTACTGGTTGTACCTATGCTTGGTTTTGCAGAGGTGGAGGTTGGGAGAAGACTTCCTAAGGTGGGTTTCCGCTCTCTACAACTCCCTTTCAATGATGGTCCGATACCAACGGGTTGCGTCCCCACTATTTCCTATACGAGAGGACACTACACAAGGCTGCCCACTTTCACCAATCCTTTTCATGCTTGTATTCAAACCTCTGGCCATCCGCATTCACAATCACGCTGACATCAATTGTCTGGAGTTAGCTGGCATCCACCATAAAGCATCATTGTGTGCAAATGATATCCTGTTATACCTTAAGTCACCTCTCACCTCCCTCCCAAACCTGACAACACTTCTCTGACAATTTGCCACACTTTCAGACATACGTGTTAACCAATCTAAGTCTACTGCACTAAATATGACTCTCCTGGCTGCTATTCAGACGCAGATCAAATCCCAATTCAGTGGGTGACCATACTTCCTTACTTAAGTATATCTATCACACAATCCATGTTACTCTCTACCAAGCTAACATTCCACCCTTGCTCCAAAATCTACAACATATGTTTACTCACATGGAGTCACTTAATTTGAGCCTCGGCGCACCCACGCTTGGCCTGCCACTTACTATACCACCCTAAAATTTGTGAGTACCTTGGGGTTCCACATATCCAACATTATTATCTTGTGGATCAAATACCAGTAACTCATTTGACTCAATACTTCTCAGGCACTGACTTGCCCCTTTGGGCTATGATGAATACTATGGACTCCCATCCTATCCCTTTGCCCTCTCTTCCCTGGCTTCCACTGACAATAATACCCAAACTTCATAATCTGGTTTTAGCCCACACTCTGGGAGTTTGGGACAGCTGCAAATATTCTGCTGGTTTGATGTCACCTCATTTGCCACTATTACAACTGTTTGGTTGCCCCTTGTTCCCCCCAGGGATAACTGATAAACCTGCTTTTTCATGGTGATCTCTAATGGTTTTATGACAGTCCATACTATGTTGACGGTGAAAGACCTCTGCACTTTTACACAATTCAGGGAAAATCATTATATTCCTCCTAAGGAATTATTCTGCTACTTGCAATTGCACCACGTTCTCACTCCTCTAATCCAAAGATTGGACTCAGATCTGGCAGACGATCTTAAAATGCTCCCGAAATATACAAACTCTAGAGAATGCATATAAGGTCCTAACAAGGTGGTATATCACCCCGGCATGCATAGTGAAATACATTCCCAGCTATAGCCCACTTTGCTTTGGAGGCGTCAAAGCTGAAGGGACCATGTTTCATATCGGGTGGTCCTGCCCAGTAGCTCATCACTTATGCTCCAGAGTATATAACTTGATCTACTCAGTCACACAATTTAAGATCCGGAAAAATCCGGGTGAATCCCTTCTCCATAGACCACTAAACACCATGTACTGCGGCGGTCTCGCATCCTCACTTTGTCGTTATTTATGGAAAAACAAAATATAGCGAAGTGTGGAAGTCACCTTCTCTAAATTTTGAGGAAGTCAGATGCAGGATCCAGGGATTCTCTATAAATGAAAAATTGATGGCGGTGCTTGAGGACAAACACAACAAATTTCTCTCAATTTGGCAGCCGTGGCTTGACTACCGGCCAGTCTCTCGCTTCACTACAAGGCTGCTCCATTTTTGATCAGGTACTCTATTACTGCCCCTCCCAGGCATTAGAGGGGCATACCTTATAGCTACTTATTCCCTGTGGTGAAAGATCCCTGACCCCCTATAACCTTCTGTGGAAACTGTGCAGGCCTCCCCCACTCGAGGTTTGTGAAGGAACTCTCTTGGGGCTCCTGCCACCCAACCGCTCACCTAAACATGCATTAATAAGGGTTAAGTTGCACAACCCATGCCATGTTTTCCACCTTTGATTTTTCTGTGATTTCTACTGAACTTCAGTGTAGTACTTTGGCTTCAAGCAACTTTTTGACATTGATGTGTTTTTTCAATTATTCATGTACCCCTGCAAGGGTTAACCACTCTGATATACTATATTTTGAACCATGCTATTTTTACTGTTTATGCATTTTATGCTCTAAAACCTTTCTAATAAAAGCTTTTTGGTACCAGAACAGGTGTACCTAAAAAAGTGGCCAATGAGTGTATGTCTTCTGGAAATTTTTGCATCACTAAGAACCAAATTCTCCCTGCCCTCTCGAAACTGCCTTTCCTGGATGATTCTTATTTTCTTGAATTGCATATGTTCAGACAGATGACAAACTTTCAGTTCATAGCATAAAGACAGCAGAGATCGAGAAAACATGTTTTTCTGCATTTGCCTCATTTCAACTGTAAAGGAGCAATTGAGGTTTTGATTTCTCCAGCATGCACAAGTTGACTGTGCTTGTAAGAAAACGGTACTTTATGTGATATTTTGGATTTGCACTAACAGTTCATTCCACTCTCTTTCTAGGTCAAGAAGTACTTTATGTCCAGGATATAGAGACAAGTGGATACACTGCATGCCTCAAAACTGATAATTCTTAGGTTCTACTGCCTCTCTTTGTATGCAATGAATGATCTCACTGCTTGCTTGATGGGGAACCTAAGCACTGCCAACACTTCATCGGAATATGTAAAAATTTATGGGAAAAGTCAGCAGGGTGCAATTTTAGCATTACACAATAAATGCAGTGTTAAAGCCTTGCAATAACATCTTCCAGAAACTCTTCACATACACTGTCTGGGTCACACTCCACTAGTTTACCAAACCTGAACGCTTCCTCTCTAATAAGCAGGTCATTTACAAGAAGCCAGGTTTATCACTGCTCTCTTTCTATTGCCTCTTAAATTCTGCATTTAGTCTTAGTATTGCTCACCTCAAGATATTGCTCAGGAAATAGGCTTAGCCACTCTTGCATTATCATCATGTCCAGGATGGAAACAGACTTTTATTGCTCCAGTCTTTCTCTTTTGTAAGGCACAACTTGCTTGCTGTCACCGAGAGCCTCCTTGTGGTAGAGGCAGGGGCGGACTGACAACTCATGGGGCCCCCGGGCAATAGGGGATCATGGGGCCCCTGTGTCCTCACCCACACTCAAACCACACCCAAAAAAGCCTATGAAAGGTACGAGGGGCATCTCATGAGGCCCCCAACTGACCCCGGACCCTCGGGCAGTGCCCCAGTTCCCAAATGGTCAGTCCGCCCCTGGGTAGAGGATCTTACTTTAATGAGGTAACTATTTCTAGTCTAAACTGATGTAATCAAGTCTTAAGTCTCATTTTGTTTTAGCAAAGCATCTGCAAATATATTGATATGGCTATAATTTTTTATATTGCAGATATTGCAGTGGTGTGCATGCAGAGAAGAATGATGATATACAGTACACTTAATAATTATGCAGAAAGGAATACATTTTGAGTATACACTCGATTCTGCCTGCACACTCAAGCAGCACTTGCTTGTGAATTATACATGATTGGAAAAGGAGAAGGCATGAGGGCTTTTACCGGTAGGTCTGATAGTATTCTTCATAGAACAAAACAAAGGGCACTCACTAAGAGTTTTTTTGGCATATACTGCTGCATTTTCTTACTAAATGTTTAAACATTTACAGTTTCCCCTGTTATACTCTGCATTTTCTGTGGTTTCTTCATAGGGTAGCACTTTTACAGTGATAGACTTTTTTTGTATGTGTGGCATTTTCCATTTAGATAAATCCTAATCTAATATACACTGCATTTTGTGATACAACACACAAACAACCTTATAGAAACAGTTGGACTAATGCCTCTGTGTTTATTGAGATTACAAATATATAAAACCACAGTAAATATAATGACGGTGCTGAAAATAATTAGAAATGACATAGCAAAGCAATTATTTCACATATACAAACATATTCGCAATACTCAATACAGTCTTCAGGATTAACACAGACATTTTATATAGTGTTCCAATAGGGCAAGAGACATGGGAGGGGTCGCAGCCAACCCAGTTGGTCAGAGAGGCCCTGGGGTTCTTTTAGTGAGATTACAATTTTCAAGCAAGTGTACTGTAGCAAGGGTATCAAGGAAAGGGGGGAGGGAAACCGGTATATGAATGGAAAGAATGAGAAGGGAATACGGGAAGAAAAAAGGGGAAGGGGAAGTTACCAAAGTTTTAATAAGCAATAACCCATGGAAAGGAAGTTAGAGACCAAAATCCTGGAACATCCTGATTGTCAGAGATGTGACTGCTGGAGTGATGTGGTTCAAATGTACTATTGGATGAGTAGGCAGGTTGAGGAAGTACCCAGTTACTAGTATGACTTGATGGTGGCAGGAGGTCTCTGAGAAAGGGAAAGTGGAAATCAGGGTGTCTTCTTCCAAGTTAGATAGGGCAAGGTTAATGAATGCTTGCCATTTATTTATGAAACGTTAAAGAGATACAGCCTCAAAATGGAACTATTTCACTCTATCTATAGAATAATATTTTCAGCTCATGCATGATGTCCGTGATTGTTGGCCCATTGGATGAAGTCCATTTTTGAGTATGGTTCTGTGTACAACCAACAGACGTATACTGTATGTATCTATTGCGAGCAACAAGAGAGTCTCTCAGGCCAATTTAAAAAAGGCTGGGCTGTTGGCGACCCATAACTAAATATCTTTAATATTTATTTAACTAAATATAGAGGATCTTTTGGGATGGAACTTTGAGTGTCCCCAAAGATGAAATTGGGCATCTGGTCTCAGAAGTTATATTGTCGTTGGCATGACCAGAGGTAATGGGTGAGAACAGGCCTGTAGGATACACAAAGTGGGCATGCCTCTTTTTTAAGTTGAGTACCTAAATATTTCCTGCATGTCCCTTATAGAAAGGTTCTATCAGTAAGAGACAATACCAAAGAGAGATGCTAATGCTCTCTTTAGAAAACCCAGAATGAGTTATAAAGCAGCATCAGAGTGGAATTATGTATTGTTTACAGATTAATTAAAGATTAACCACTTACCGCCAACCTGGAGCATATACAGTATGTGGCCTCTGCATGCTCCCAGCACAGTAATGAGTGGTATTGGGAGCTTTCTGATCGTGTGACAGCCATCACAGCAGTCACAAGATTGGAATGCCTTCTGGCATTTCGATCCACTTAGTAGGCTGGGAGACCGTGTTGGGAAGGGGTTGAAAAGATATAAAACACCCATTTAAAATTTGGAAACATAACAAAATTCAGAATAAAATCAACCTAAAATTACCATAGTGCACCTTTAAAGGCCTTTATATATTTATTCTGACTAAAGAACATATTAGTTACTGTAAAATACATACAACCATGGTTTTTGTAGTCTATTAAGTTTATTCAATCAGAAAGAAAGAGAAACTTTGCCAGCTTAAGCAGAATCTACATCAGCAAATTCAACAGTGGATCCCATTCTCAGCATCTCTATTTTCAACCTAATAAACTTGAAAGCTATTTAGTTGCTATGGTTTCCTATTCTTTAGCTATTATCAATAATTAATGAACACATTTCTATGACTGTAAACAGTGCTGTAACCTGAGACCATTGTTAAGAAAAAAAGCCAATTGCAAGCATCCCAGTGATTCATGAGCTCGACTTAACCCCGCAAACAAGATTTTTCAAAAACAGCTCAAGGCGAATATCTCATCCAAGTCAAAGTCGTTCCATAAAAATGGCTTTAGCTATTAACATTATTTCTGAATGGCTCCCACCCACTATTCTTTTAAAGTATCATACAGCCTATGCTAGCATACAGTATCTACTTATGGTTATTCAGCTTACTGGGATTTTCAGCATAGAGCTGAAGTACTGTTCAGCTTGCAATGTGCAACAGAAGTGATTTCAGTAAGTTGAGATGTTTGCATGCCTAAGTATTTTAAACCAGTAAAGTATATACAATGCTTTTAAACCCCATTGTGTAGGGCATTCCAGAAGTGAACTTCCATGTAAAAATAGAAATTTTTCTTTGCAACTAATTTTTCAACCAGCATTGCTTTAAATCGTCCTACCATTATTTAGCTCTCTAGTAAAACATGCTTGGAGATCTCTGAATAATCTGTTTTCTGTTGCAGCACTTTATACTTACCTTACCATTACCTCCTTCCACTCCATTCACCATTGCTAAGGAAGAGAAATACACAGCAATGTGTATCATGCAACTCACTCTTTTTGTCTCATGTGACAACACTTGTGCTTGGTGTTGGACCCAGCAATGTCACATGCGGTGGGGAAAGAACCATTTGTTTGTGTAAACTTTTAAAAGGTTGCTTCTTCCCTCTTAGTGGTGCATAGGCATAGACAAAGGTACAGTTTCACTTTAATTCCTATACAGGAAATGTCACCATTGTAATAACTTTTTTTTTACAACATCTTTACGTTTTTTTTTAACATCTTTTTTGGTATAATGAAACAACAAATTAGCAGTGTGCTTTTAATTAATGCACAGCCACTCTCAGTTTTCATATTTAGAATAGCCTGACATTTGGCACAGCTAAAGATGTACACATTTATTGCTTTGAGTTTAATGACATTTTAACAACATTTCAAAGAAAATCACAAGCCCATGTGTTACTTTTAGCATCTCTTCTCAAAGTTGATGTGATCTGATTACAAATATTGTACATTTAAAATCATTACTTTATTATGATTGCTGTGTAAGTAATTTTGCTAGTTTAGTACATTTTATGATCTGCCTAATTTATTTAACATAAATGGATCTAAGTGAGCTTCTCATATTTTACAGGTTTGTCTACTCTAAGGGTTGCCATACATTGCCTGAAAACAGTGCAATCTGGCATGACCCCTAACAATCAGACAATGATTTTTCAAGAAAAAAGAGGCCAGCGGTTGCACTAGCATCAACTGTCACCTAAGTCCAATGGTCAAGGTGCAAAATACTAGTCTTATATTGGTTTTAAAGGTGATGGCTTGAGTCTCGCAATTCTCACAAAACCCATGGGAATAGGCAGCTGTAAAAACATAATACAAAGAGAGCGCTCCGGATCTGGTGCAGCAACATTTACTAAAATGTTTAAAACAGACAGATGCAATGCTGCACTCACATGTTAAGTGCTTGTGACAGGCATGTCAATTGAAAGACTGCTGCTTCAAAACTCTGTGTCAGCGCTGAGCTGGTGGATGTATGAGCCGTCTTCCCAAGTGATCAAGGTAATACTCCCAGGATGTTGATCCACCTGGGGTGACCCCACTCATGTGTTAGTGTCCTGCTGGCTGTGGTTGAAGACTGAACAAACAACACCATGCTCCTCAATCTGCCTAGGCTGACAACTGACAGGGGGTGGACTGGATCGGTGGTTGCCAAGACAATGCTTTTCGGAGGCATGGCCTCCTTTGTCAAGTCAACATCCCAGAAATGTTTCCTTGATCACTTTTGAAGATGGCTTAAACATCCACCAGCTCAGTGCTTGAAGCAGTGGTGTTTCAATTGACGTGCCTGTCACAAGTACTTAACATGTGAGTGCAACATTGCATCTGTTTGTCTTTAACATTTTATTAAAGGTTATTGCACCAGATCTGGAGCACTCTCTTCTTACTATGTGTTCAAATATTTTTCAAGCTTTTTAGAAAGCATCCATGCAATGAATTGTATCATTATTTTATATTTCCGTTGAGAAAAAAAGAAACAAAGGGGGTTGATAAACTAAAGGCAAATAGGCTGTGCACTTCAGTTTCTCTAGGTCTAAAATACTGGGAAGCTCTGCTGATTTCTATCATACAATTATGTGCAAGCAAAAATGCTATTTTTAAAATTTTCTTTGCATGTTCCTCTCAGATCTAGAGCATTTGCACTTTCAGTGCACTTCCAAGAAGGAGAGAAAGAAGGAGTGAAAGAATGAAAGAGGGAAAGAAGGAATGGTGGAAAGAAAGAAGGATGGAGAGAAAGGAAGGAAGGAGGGAAAGGAAGGAGGGAAAGAAGGAAGGAGGAGAAGGAAGGAGGGAAAGAGAAGGAGGGAAAGGAAGGAGGGAAAGATGGAAAGAGGAAAATAAAGAGGGAAAGAAAGAGGAAAAGAAAGGAGGAGGGAAAGAAAGAAGGAGGGAAACAGTAGAGAGAGCAAAAGAAAGAAAGAAGGGGGTAGAGAACACAAGGCTAGTGGGGAGTGTGGGTGGGGCAGACACAGAAGGAGAGGGTGGAGGAGGAGGGGTAGAACCAGCTTTCTCTCTCCTCTCCCATCTGTGGTGGGCGGGGACTGTCAACACTGGGGACAGAATATGCTGACAGATCCCCCACAGTGCTGCAGGAGATGGGGGGGGGAGGCCACAGCCGGAGCATACAAGAGCCCATGGCATGCAGGAGATGGATAGGAGTGATGATCGGGCAGCTCATAGAGGAACTGAGAAATGCACGGTCTAGTTCCTCTATGTGCCGCCCGGCCGCCCCTAAAATCCAGGTGGCCCTATGGCTAGTCTGGGCCTGCTGTCAGTCATTTTCAATTGGGGATGAGGTTTGAGTCGCTGGGACATCTGTGATGGCCACAATGTAGGAGGTATGGTGCAGGGACATCTGTGATGGCCACAATGTAGGAGGTATGGTGCAGACCTCCATATATATTTACATTACCTATTTATTATATTTTATTTCTTACATTATGACACAATTGCATCCCTTGAGGATTTATGGGCATTCAATTGGTGATTTAGATGGATGTATATTCTTTTTATAATTTACAATTTAGCTTTGTTTTGAGTGGAGTATATATATGGCGATGGTTGCGCTGGGTGTTTTAGTTCTGAAAAAGGGGGTGCGTCACCCAAAACATATCAACTTGTGTGTCAAGTCACACGACTCCCATAGTGAAATACATTTTGTACCTGTGTGAGCATCCATTTTGCTGTAAATTTGTTAAACACATTAAACTTTCAGTAATGCACTAGGCATTTGCACCCTCCTCTGAGCTCTTTTACAGTTATCTGTTAGAATCCCCAATCTGAGGAGGGCTGCACCGACAAAGATTACCCAAAGGACATCATTTCAATTGCTACTGATGGTGTGTTGTACATTGAGGCTTCATGGAGAACTCTAAGTGCTAGAAGTGATTGTGTGGTTTTGTGTTTTTAAAATACAATTTAGACATACACCAGTTAGACCTGTTACCCCAATTGAAATTGCCCTTCTGCTGGTAAGTTTTACATTGCTGTATCCTATGCAGTATTTTAATTAAGTGTTCTTGCATGGCAAGACCACTTACTGTTATCTCACATATATATTCTTATTATTATAGCCAAATTTACCACCCTAACTCCTCCCACAGTTTTTACACTACATAGATAGTAATATACCAAAACATGCGGATTGTTCCCGATTGGTGTGCTATTACTTTGTGGAACATTTTGCTGAATGGTTCACAAAATATTGGCATTTTTGTGGTGAAATTGGTCCCATAGGAATGAATGGCGGAATGTTCAAAACTAGAGTGGGAGCTGACAAAACCTTTTCACAGTTACTCCAGCCACTCCAACCACACAACAGTTACTCAATCACTCCACCCAGTTACTCCACCCACTCCAGTTGTAGACCACTGGTGGAGGCAAGAACACTTCACACAATTTCCCCAGAAATTGTAGCTTTTCTAGTTATTGTTGTGAAATCACAGCCTGTTATCCTTGTCTTTAGTAAATTCAGCCTAGCCTTCCTATTTAAATTTGTCTTGCTCTTGGCCAGTTTTTCTCCTGTAGTCAAATACCTGCAGGAATGCCTGATTAAAACTACCCAGTTTCTGGTCAGTTTTATGTTGTATTTTCTACAGTGTCCTAATCATTACAGAGAAGTCCAGCCTTGCCATTTCAAATTATCCTGCTGCTGGTCAATTTTACAGTTTTTGCTGTATCACCTGAAGTCTTTTAATTCTTATAGTTAAACCCCTTACCTTTGTCCCTTTTAAATTTTGATCAAAAATTGCTATTTACATTGTCTCATACCTGTATGAGAAGCTCCAAATGATGAGGGTGGCCTCATGCACAATTTCTGTCCAAGCACCTATGGAAGCTGCAGCTGGGGCTGTTTAGACGATGGAAGGGTGCAGGTGCCAGGAGCTGGAATCAATGGCTTGAACTTGGGAGCACTGGTATTAGGAAAGCAAACTCATGGTGGTAAAGGCACCTGGACTTTACCAAATCCAGTAGAGAGTAGAGCCAGGTCAGAAGCAGAGTTCTGTAACAGCTGAACAGGAAGGCACCAAATCATATACAGGATCAAAGTCAGAGATAAGCAAAGGTTGGCAATGTGCAAGTAGTGAACCTCAAATCAAAAGACAAAATCTTGATCAATAGTCCAGGAAAAGTCTGTAATAAAGGTAAGCAGCAATTATAAAAAAGTAAGGGTTATCTAGAAGCAGGTGAGATGAAAGGCTGGCCAATAACAGGATTAAGCACATTCAAGATAAAAAATAACAGGAACTCAAGCTGAAAGACTATTCAACAATAAACTAGGTTTAAATAGGTCACTAGGCGCCAGTGTCTGTGGTAGATGCACCTTTACCTCCTTGTGCATGCCATTGTGTCCACATTTCTATGCGGGTAAGCGTATGCATTCTCCCATGCCTGAAAACATGCTTGTTTTTGCATAAGAGCCTTAAGGTTTAGCACAGTCTGTCTGACAGCTGATGGCCCTAATTAAAATGATTCTGCTGCTGGCCAATTTTAGACTGCTGTATCCTCTGCACTATTTTAATATCTCGTAGTAAAGCCCCAGTCTGTAGTCTTTGTCTCTGGTAAATTGGACATAATCTTGCTATTTAAAATTGCCTTTATACTGGATAATTTTACACTTCTATGTCATCAGTGTTTTTTTTAAATTCTAGTAGCAAATGTACATTGTAGCTAATACATTTTGAACAATTCTCCCAATTAATTGTATTTTTTTTGCTGCTTGAGGGGTGATTAAAGCATATCAGGAGGTTGTTGATGAAGCTGTTTACTGTCAGAGTCACAGTCTGTGTGTTTAGGTAGAATAAAAGTAAAATGCTCACAGTTATTTCTCAGCCCTACTGTAGGTACAAGCAACAAATAATAAACACATACTGTATGTGGTATCATAACAAACGGTGGTAGTGGGTCATGGTAATGGCAAGAAATATGCAGCATATTTTTTTTGAATGTACTATTACTTACTTGTGTACATTAACATTTGCCACCAAATGAAGGCCCAATTTGTCCTGGAAAGAAAAAGTTATAATTCACCTGGATACGCTAAATAGTCTTACTAACACATGCCAAAGTTGCAAAACTGGGATCATGTGTTAAGGTTTTTTTTAACTTTTGTCATGAAGGGGTTAATAAAAGCTGAATAAGTCTCATGAAGAAACGTGCCAACCAGAAGTGACATCACGGATAAATCAGAACAGACATCATCATGATTTTAAAGGGGAAGCAATATTTCATGATCTTGTGAGTAACATTTATATAAATAAATAAATCTAAAAAAGCTCTTATAGCTTTTGTAGGAAGTTAACCTTAGAAATATCCCTAAAGTTTTCCTGGTAACAGCGGATGTTTCATCCTTTTATACCATCATTCAACATGAAGATGCGTTATTGGCCCTTAATTGGGCATTGAGTAGAAGAGAGGACATTCCATATACCCAGAAGTATTTTTTGAGGAAGTCTTTGGAATTTTGTCTTGCTCACAATTACTTCTGGTATAATGGGGACTTTTTTCCCCAAATAAAAGGTGTTGCGATGAGCGCACGTTTTGCGCCAAGTATAGCCAATCTGTTTATGGTGGAATGGGAAGACAGATATGTCTTCAACCATGGCCATAAACAGATTTTGCTATACAAAAGATTTATTGATGACCTGTTCTTAATCTGGGCAGGTCCTGAGGTAGAACTGATTAAGTTTTTGGATAAGCTAAACCATAATCCAAATAATATCAAATTGGATTGTCAGTACAATAGAGATGAATTACATTTTTTGGATTTAATTATATTTTGGAAGAATGACTCTTTATTTTCCATAACGTATTTCAAGCCAACAGATTGCAACCGTTATTTACCCAAATGGGTGGGGGGGCTGGATTTGGGGGGCCCCTTTGTTAAAGGGGGCTTCAAAATTCTGATAATCCTCCCATCTGCAGACCCCAAGAACCACAGTCTAGGATCATGTTGCGGGTATGTGACCTGGTATGGTTCAGCAGGAGAGGGGCTCACTCATCCCCCCCTTTCCAAACCTGCTGGGCTGCATGCTCAGATAAGGGTCTGGTATAGATTTTGGGGGGACCCCATGCCATGTTTTCTTAACCACTTTTTTTATTCCTTTATTTTAAATTGCTGACATTATTTTGTTTACATTCAGCTGTCAGTGGGGAAACCCACTGACAGGTGAAAATTGGGAACTCATTTTAAAATGAATAAATGAAACTATACGAAATTAAATCTGAATCTATTAAACAAAATTATTAACATGACAAATTTATCCGAAACAAAACACATTTTTTGATTCTGCACATGTCTGTTTTTAACTCACTTTTTGAAAGTAGTGGTGAATAATTTCTGATTAGCCTTTTATAGATACCACCAGTGATTGGCTTAAAGACACAGCACTCTTTAATGTGTTTATGACTCACTTTGTAAAAGTAGGCAGTCACTTTTGTAAGGTGAGCCTTTTATATATACCTTTGGTTCTTGGTTTAAAAATGCAGTACTCTCAATTAGAATGCAGTTTTGACTCACTTATTTGCATCTGCTGAGCTGCAGTAATATCACATAATTTTAAAATTGTATGTAGTAATACAGTATGTAAATGTAGTCTTGCATTATTCCTGATTGTCCAATGTACTACACTATGAGTCTTCTTTAAAACTGGTGCAAGTGTATTTTTGGATCTGCTGTATTTTGAAAAAGAGTGAGGAGGTCCCTGTGTGATGTGGAAGGACTAGTGAAGGGGTGCCTATGTATGATGCTTATTTTGACTTGGAGATACTAAAGAGTCCTCTCTATCTGGGAAGCACCCTATTTGACTAATTCATAAGGAAATTTTGAAAGAAATGGAGTTTAAAAGTGAGTACAAAACCAACAAGGTTTGGGGTTATTGTAGTATAACACGTGTCAAACACAAGGTCTGCAGGCCGAATCTGGTCTGCCAGGCCATTTCATGTGGCCCTCACACCCAGGGCTTTTTACAGCTGGAAAGTGATGGAGCTTTGTTCTGCCAACTCCAGCTCTTACCCTCCACTCCCTGATCAGCACTGTCACTTGTAAACACAGAAGCCTTTTGTGTTTACAAGGACAGCTTTCCTCTCAGAAGCTCTCAAGATCCCTACCTACCCTGCACTCATGGCATGGGATGGGGCATCACATGTTAAGTTGCACTGTATTCCCCATCTGTGCCCAGGAGAACTGAGAAAGAGAGACACATACACTGTTGGAAGATACTAGAGCCGGTCCGGGTAGGTGAGATGAGATGAGTGAAGGCTGTGTTGGGAGATATGCGCAGAGGTTGGGAATGGGGAAGAGTGGTGCAGAGGTTAGAGCTGAGGAGAGGTGGAAGTGAGATGTGGACATAGCACACCCCTGGATAAATATATATAGTTTTACAGATACAACCAGCCCTTTGAAGGCAACCATAATGCTGATGCACCTTGATGTATAAGATACTACACTATGGGGATATTATTTTCCTTCTAATATGCACTTTCAGTCACAGGATTATCAACTTTCCCGCAGCCCTATAGCAGAAGTACTGCTACAGGGTGGCAGGGCTGCGCAAAATCACATACAGTCAGGTCCATAAATATTGGGACATGGACACAATTCTAACATTTTTGGCTCTATACACCACCACAATGGATTTGAAATGAAACGAACAAGATGTGCTTTAACTGCAGACTGTCAGCTTTAATTTGAGGGTATTTACATCCAAATCAGGTGAACTGTGTAGGAATTACAACAGTTTGCATATGTGCCTTCTACTTGTTAAGGGACCAAAAGTAATGGGACAATTGGCTTCTCAGCTGTTCCATGGCCAGCTGTGTCTTATTCCCTCATTATCCCAATTACAATGAGCAGATAAAAGGTCCAGAGTTCATTTCAAGTGTGCTATTTGCATTTGGAATCTGTTGCTGTCAACTCTCAAGATGAGATCCAAAGACCTGTCACTATCAGTGAAGAAAGCCATCATTAGGCTGAAAAAACAAAACAAACCCATCAGAGAGATAGCAAAAACATTAGGCGTGGCCAAAACAACTGTTTGGAACGTTCTTAAAAAGAAGGAACGCACCGGTGAGCTCAGCAACACCAAAAGACCCGGAAGACCACGGAAAACAACTGTGGTGGATGACTGAAGAATTCTTTCCCTGGTGAAGAAAACACCCTTCACAACAGTTGGCCAGATCAAGAACACTCTCCAGGAGGTAGGTGTATGTGTGTCAAAGTCAACAATCAAGAGAAGACTTCACCAGAGTGAATACAGAGGGTTCACCACAAGACGTAAACCATTGGTGAGCCTCAAAAACAGGAAGGCCAGATTAGAGTTTGCCAAACGACATCTAAAAAAGCCTTCACAGTTCTGGAACAACATCCTATGGACAGATGAGACCAAGATCAACTTGTACCAGAGTGATGGGAAGAGAAGAGTATGGAGAAGGAAAGGAACTGCTCATGATCCTAAGCATATCACCTCATCAGTGAAGCATGGTGGTGGTAGTGTCATGGCGTGGGCATGTATGGCTGCCAATGGAACTGGTTCTCTTGTATTTATTGATGATGTGACTGCTGACAAAAGCAGCAGGATGAATTGTGAAGTGTTTCGGGCAATATTATCTGCTCATATTCAGCCAAAGGCTTCACAACTCATTGGACGCCGCTTCACAGTGCAGATGGACAATGACCCAAAGCATACTGCAAAAGCAACCAAAGAGTTTTTTAAGGGAAAGAAGTGGAATGTTATGCAATGGCCAAGTCAATCACCTGACCTGAATCCGATTGAGCATGCATTTCACTTGCTGAAGACAAAACTGAAGGGAAAATGCCCCAAGAACAAGCAGGAACTGAAGACAGTTGCAGTAGAGGCCTGGCAGAGCATCACCAGGGATGAAACCCAGCGTCTGGTGATGTCTATGCGTTCCACACTTCAGGCTGTAATTGACTGCAAAGGATTTGCACCCAAGTATTAAAAAGTGAAAGTTTGATTTATGATTATTATTCTGTCCCATTACTTTTGGTCTCTTAACAAGTGGGAGGCACATATGCAAACTGTTGTAATTCCTACACCGTTCACCTGATTTGGATGTAAATACCCTCAAATTAAAGCTGACAGTCTGCAGTTAAAGCACATCTTGTTCGTTTCATTTCAAATCCATTGTGGTGGTGTATAGAGCCAAAAATGTTAGAATTGTGTCCATGTCCCAATATTTATGGACCTGACTGTACATACGTGATTTGCATCTCCAGTTAGGGGAGGTGCACGTGCGCCGCCCTACCTGAGCCACTATTGGCAACTAGCGATTCCTGGCCGGCACTCGGCAATCGTTGAGTAAAGTTGACAGGGGAGAGACCTGTGTGCAAATAACACAGGTCTCTCTCCTGTTAGCATGGACATGCTGTTTTGTATCTCTCTGCACACCAGAGAGAAACAAAACAGCATGTCTCCCTAGTAAAACACAACACACAGCACACAGTTAACCCTTTGATCACTCCAGATGTTAACCCCTTCCTGCCCAGTGTCATTTGTATAGTGTCAGTGCTTTTTAATAGCACTGATCACTGTATTAGTGTCACTGGGGATGTCAGTGGCAGTTAGTCAGTTCCCCCCCAATGTCAGCATGCCTGCTGCAGTCTTGCAGTCCTGTTATAAGTTGTTGATCGCCTCCATTACTAGTATAAAAAAAATTCCAGTACATATACTGCCATTTGTAAACGCTATAACTTTCATGTAAACCAATTAATTTACATGTAGTGGGATTTTTTTTAGCAAAGACATGTAGCAGAATACATTTCGGCCTAAATTTATAAAGAAATTTGATGTTTTAAAATTTTTTTACTGGATACGTTTTATAGCAAAGTAAAAAACATTTTTTTTTTTCCCAAAATTGTCGGGGTTTTTTGCTTATAGCACAAAAAATAAAAAATGCAGAGGTGATCAAATACCACCAAAAGAAAGCTCTATTTGTGAGAAAAAATTATATAAATTTGATTTATGTACAGTGTCACATGACCACGCAATTGTCAGTTAAAGCATGCAGTGCCAAATTGCAAAAAATGGCCTGGTCAGTAAGGGGGTAAATCCTCTGGAGGGCAAGTGGTTAAAATAGAGATAAAGTGGAGTGGAAACCCAAAATAGGAACCATTTCGGCTGGAATGAGGAGGTGGATATTCGATTTGACATTCTCATTTCTTTGGAGAAAAGCTTTTCTGACCTATATGTAATTAAGGGGTCTATGAATTCTGGTGAGCCTCCAAGTTTATTGGACACCTTGAACACTTGGTGAAAGATTTGACTTTATTTTATTGAACTTTTTCTCACAGACTGCATTATTGATTTTCAACCTGTATTAAATTGTTTTACTTATCACTTTTGAGGAATTAGATTATATCAAATCTATTGGAAATTCTACAGAAGCTAGCACTGATTAATGTTTATAACAACTCAATTAATCTCAGCACACAAGTTTGGATCCCCATGGATGCAAATTTGTTGAAGCTGGATGTTAGGGCTGACCCACTTGGCTTCCACATACTGTATATATCCATAATGTTATCCAGTTATGTAGACCCAGCATTAATCATGATATTTTGCCAGCACGATGTCCCGTCACCCAACAATTATGACCTGCTACACGAAAATATCAATCCACCACACTACAGCTGCAAAAGGACAGATCCCCAGCCAGCTGCTGTTTTAAAAAAAGCCAGCTGATGATCTTGAGTGATGTAATTTACCAGATATAACCATATTTAGTCAATGATGTCACCCAGGATCTCAAGCTGGATGGCATGATCATTGATGGGTTAACATCAAAGGCATTGTTAACATATTTTTAGATGGAAAATTTTTTAAGACCTTTAACCACTTCCCATCTGGCCCATGTACATAAAAGTCAGGCGGTAGCAGTGCGGCGCCCTCATTTACAGCCTTTGCGCGCTCCCTGGGAGCATGCAGCACCGTGATCCATGTTCCTCTGTGTGAGGTCCAGATCATGTGATCACTGATTGGCCAATCATTGATCACATTAATAGTAGTAAGCAAGATGTCACTTGCTGACATCATTGTTTACTACTAGTGAAATCTGTGAATGATCACAGAGGTCACATGGTACAAGGCTATTCACAACATCCTTGTACCATGTGACCAGCTGTGACCAATCACAGCTCTCACAGTATTTCTCAATGGCTGCAAGAATGCAGTCAGAGAGAAGGAGAAATGATTGCTCTTAAAGCCTTTATGGGAGTAAAAGCAATGTGTCAAAAAAAAAAAATCTTCATCACCCCCCATAAGTAGTACAGTGTCACTATGGTGACAGTGTACTGCTAAGGTGACAGTATGTTAAACAAAAAAAACATAAATAATATAAAAAAATAAATAGAAATGTAAAAAAAAAAATGTAAATTATAATTTTTGGTTCTAAACTAATTTGGGTTATTTGTTTTTACTAAAAAGATAAGTGAATATATTTTGGCTAAGATTTATGAAGAAAGATCATTTATTTGAAAAATTTTATAAGAAAAACACTTTTTTTCAAAATTTTTGGACTTTTCATTTATTTAGCAAAAACAATACAAATCCCAGTGGTGAATAAATACCACCAAAATAAAGTTTTATCTGTCTCAAAAAAATGCTAAAACATTCACATGGGTACAGTGTTGCATGACCACGCAGTTGTCATTGAAAGTGTGATAGCACTGAAAGCTGAAAATTGGCCTGGGCAGGAAGATGGTAAAAGTGTCCGGACTTGAAGTGGTTAACCGGTTCCGCCCTCCCTATAGCAAAAATCCTGCTACAGGGCGGCACACGTGTGCAAAATCAGGTACAGTATATATACGTGATCCGTGCTCCCATGGTGACTGCGGGCCGGAGCCGTGATTTGGTGCCCAAGAGCTCAATCATCAGATTCAGGCCAGTGATGTTTGGCCTGGATCTGATGATTGATCTGTGCCCTATCATAGATCTTTCTGTCCATGTGTTTACAATTACACAGGTACAGGAAATGATGCAATTTTCTGTTTCTGGGCACATTCTGTCCCAGAGAGAGAAGAAATCAGATCCACGTGAGTAACACTACGTTTTTACAGGTAAAACACTTTTTTAGGACACATTTAACCCCCTGATCTCCACCCCCCGCCGTTAACCCCTTCACTGTCCTGTCACCAGTGTCATTAGTACAGTGTACAGATTTTTTTTACTGATGACTGTATTAGCATCACCGGCGACTTCAGCTAGCGTTAGCATCAGTTAGAGTCAGTTAGTGTCCCTCACAGATTGCGTCACATTGCCCGTCACTACATCACTCATCACATTTAACCCCTTAATTGCCAGGAACACACTTACATACACAATAAACGTCCATTGCTAGAATAGTGTCTGAACCGATCAATATCTTTGATCATATCAGCACTATACCAGCGTTCACATTAGCATAGTGTCCCTAAAAATGCAGTGTTAGCAGGATCAGCACCTGCCAGCACCCTGTTTAGCCCCTACGCATACCCCCCCCTTCTCCACCAGCAAGTGCAGTGTCAGTAGGTCACTATCTGTCAGGAATGGACTTGCCAGTAATGGTGGGACTCACCTGCCTTGTGGGCTGCAGTACCAGGGCTGGCCAGCGGGTGCTCTCAGCAATCAGACTCAAACCTGCAGCCAGCCAAACACCTGAAGCTGATTATGCAGGTGTATTTAAGGGATGTCCAGACCTGCAGTCTGTGCCTTGGTGTGTGTTTTTCCTGGGCCCCTGTATCTTGTTACCTGCATCCCTGTTCCTGTCTGACTGATTCGTTGCCGACCCTGCCTGATCCGGACCTCTGCTGGCTTCTCCTGTTTGATCCCTGGCTCGTGACCTGACTACTCTCTGCCTGCTCCTCCTGTTCCTACCTGCCCGATTGTTATTGACCCGGCCTGCCTGACGACGCTTGCATTGTATGTATTGTTACCTGTGGATGGTTTGGTTTGGTTCGTTTGCACTGTGTTATGTTTTAGTATTGCACTGCGTTTATGTATTGTTAGTGTTAATAAATTATATTGTTTATAACATATCTGAAGCCTGCGTTTCCCTGCGTCAGTTCACATACCTCTGGTCATACCCTGGAGCCCTGACATTACACCAAGGCCAATCCTGACCAGAAGTGGCTGCACAGGGAAGCCATCTTGGCTTGTTGCTGGGAAGGATGGATCTTGATGAGGTTGTGTATTTGTCGCTGCTGGTTTTTGATGACAGAGAATATGCTTATCAGGCTCTGAGGGAGTATACCCGGGATCAACTGCTAGAATGTATACGGATCGCTCATGTTCTAGTAGATCAGGGCACAGAGTTCTCTGAGGTGCAACCTTTGATTCAGGTTTGTGTAGCGTTGGCTTCATCTGGTACCCCTGAAAGCAGGAATGACTTTTTGCCACCATTTAGTGCAGACCAGGTAGAGTCCCTGGTATGGTTATTAGAGGATGATGTGGATTGCTTCTTGGAGCATTATGCTGCATGTTCACCACAGATATTAAGGGATTGTATAAACGCAGTGCAGTCTTTGACCAGACAGGCTTTGTGTAAGCGGAGCTTTGTTCAACCCGTACTGCAGACATGGTCAGATTTGTTACACCCAGCCTCAGTCAGCTTGCAAAAACCCAGTCCTGCTTCTCATCTATTTCTTCAAAGCTCTATTCCTGCATTCCCAACAGCACCTCCAGTTACAGCCCAGTATACCCTGCTATCTACCGCATGTCAGTACCCTGTTCCCACTCGCTGCACCTATCCTGCCTTTAACCCTGTAAAGAAGCCCTCTGTAGCAACTGTTTTCTCCCCTGTTCCATCCTCCAGCTCTTCTCTGTCTCCAGCTGCTCCATCCGTTTATAAACCTGCGCTTACTTACAGTGCTCCGGTAACTAAAACCAGGAAAAGGCGAAAGTTCTTTCCAACCAATACCATCCTGCCAGTATCCAAACCGGTCAGCCTCCCATCTGAGAACCTGCCTTCCGTGGTGCAGCCTGGTGCCTCGGCGCCCACAATTCAGCCTGATGCCTCTACCCAGCCTGATGCCTCTACCCAGCCTGATGCCTCTACCCAGCCTGATGCCTCCATTCAGCCTGATGCCTCCATTCAGCCTGATGCCTCCATTCAGACTGATGCCTCCACCCAGCATGATGTTTCTACCCAGCCTGATGAACTGATCCAGCCTGATGATCCTATTAGGCCAGTTGACTCGATGCCCGCTGTCGATCCAGACGATCCGGTACCTGATGACCCAGTGCCCGCTGTCATGCCTGGTGACCCGATGCCCACTGTCGAGCCAGACGATCCAATGCCTGATGACCCAGTGCCCGCTGTCATGCCTGGTGACCCGATGCCCGCTGTCGGGCCAGACGATCCAATGTCTGACCCAGTGCCCGCGGTCATGCCAGTTGACTCGGAGCCCACTGTCGTGCCTGGTGACTCGGTGCCCACTGCCTTGCCAGATGACGCGGTGCCTGCTGGCGAGCCAAATGACCTGATGCCTGGTGACCCAGTGCCCGCTGTCATACCTGGTGACCCGATGCCCGCTGTCGAGCCAGACAATCCCATGCCTGATGACCCAGTGCCCGCTGTCATGCCTGGTGACCCGATGCCCGCTGTCGGGCCAGACGATTCAATGTCTGACCCAGTGCCCGCGGTCATGCCAGTTGACTCGGAGCCCACTGTCGTGCCTGGTGACCCGATGCCCGCTGTCGAGCCAGACGATCCAACGCCAGATGACCCGGTGCCCGCTGTCGATCCAGACGATCCGGTACCTGATGACCCGGTGCCCGTTGTCGTGCCAATTGACTCAGAGCCCACTATCGTGCCTGGTGATTCGGTGCCCACTGCCTTGCCAGATGACGCGGTGCCCGCTGTCGAGCCAAATGACCTGATGCCTGGTGACCCGATGCCCGCTGTCGAGCCAGACGACCCAATGTCTGACCCAGTGCCCGTGGTCATGCCAGTTGACTCGGAACCCACTGTCGTGCCTGGTGACTCGGTGCCCACTGCCTTGCCAGATGACGCGGTGCCCGCTGGCGAGCCAAATGACCTGATGCCTGGTGACCCGATGCCCGTTGTCGTGCCTGGGGGCCCGGTGCCTGCCGCTCCGCCTGGGGGCCCGGTGCCTGCCGCTCCGCCTGGGGGCCCGGTGCCTGCCGTCCCTCCTGGGGGCCCGGTGCCTGCCACCCCGCCTGGGGGCCCGATGCCTGTCGCCCCTCCTGGGGGCCTGGTGCCCACCGCTCCGCCTGGGGGCCCGATGCCTGTCGCCCCTCCTGGGGGCCCGGCGCCCGCCGCCCCGCCCGGGGGCCTGGTGCCCACCGCCCCTCCTGGGGGCTCGGTGCCCGCCGCCCCACCTGGGGGCCTGGTGCCCGCCACCTCGCCTGGGGGCCCGGTGCCCGCCACCCCACCTGGGGGCCCGGTGCCCGCCGCTCCGCCTGGGGGCCCGATGCCTGTCGCTCCGCCTGGGGGCCGATGCCTGTCGCCCCTCCTGGGGGCCCGGTGCCCGCCGCTCCGCCTGGGGGCCCGATGCCTGTCACTCCGCCTGGTGGCCCGGTGCCTGCTGCTCCACCGGGGAGCCCGGCGCCTGCCGCTCCGCCTGGGGGCCCGGCGCCTGCTGCTCCGCCTGGGGGCCCGGCGCCTGCTGCTCCGCCTGGTGGCCCGGTGCCTGCTGCTCCGCCTGGTGATCCGGTGTCCAGCCCGGTGTGCCGCTGCCCGGAGTCCTGCCCGGTGTGTTGCTGCCCGGAGTCCTGCCCAGTGTGCCGCTGCCCGGAGTCCTGCCCGGTGTGTTGCTGCCCGGAGTCCTGCCCGGTGTGCCGCTGCCCGGAGTCCTGCCCGGTGTGCCGCTGCCCGGAGTCCTGCCCGGTGTGCCGCTGCCCGGAGTCCTGCCCGGTGTGCCGCTGCCCGGAGTCCTGCCCGGTGTGCCGCTGCCCGGAGTCCTGCCCGATGTGCCGCTGCCCGGAGTCCTGCCCGATGTGCCGCTGCCCGGAGTCCAGCCCGATGTGCCGCTGCCCGGAGTCCAGCCCGATGTGCCACTGCCCGGAGTCCAGCCCGTTGTGCCGCTTCCTGGAGTCCAGCCCGATGTGCCGCTGGCCGGAGTCCAGCCCGTTGTGCCGCTGCCCGGAGTCCAGCCCGATGTGCCAGTCTTTGATATCCCGCCAGTTACCAGACCCGGGCGGTGGAACATTTTGACTGTTTGGAGCGTCCTGAGGCCGCTCCTTGAGGGGGGGTACTGTCAGGAATGGACTTGCCAGTAATGGTGGGACTCATAAGATAGTAAATATCCTCCTGCGCTTAATATGGATGCGTCCCTATTTTAAAGCCGCTGTCACTCTGCCTCAACCAGTAGATCATAAATACCATATACCAACTTCACTATTTTGGTAAATGATGGGACTCACCTGCCTTGTGGGCTGCAGTACCAGGGCTGGGCAGCAGGTGCTCTCAGCAATCAGACTCAACCCTGCAGCCAGCCAAACACCTGAAGCTGATTATGCAGGTGTATTTAAGGGATGGCCAGACCTTCAGTCTGTGCCTTGGTGTGTGTTTTTCCTGGGCCCCTGTATCTTGTTACCTGCATCCCTGTTCCTGTTCCTGTCTGACTGATTCGTTGCCGACCCTGCCTGATCCGGACCTCTGCTGACTTCTCCTGTTTGATCCCTGGCTTGTGACCCCGACCATTCTCTGCCTGACCCCCTGTACCTACCTGCCCGTTGCTGTACCCGGCTCGTGACCTGACTACTCTCTGCCTGCTCCTCCTGTTCCTACCTGCCCGATTGTTATTGACCCGGCCTGCCTGACGACGCTTGCATTGTATGTATTGTTATCTGTGGGTGGTTTGGTTTGGTTCGTTTGCACTGTGTTATGTTTTAGTATTGCACTGCGTTTATGTATTGTTAGTGTTAATAAATTATATTGTTTATAACATATCTGAAGCCTGCGTTTCCCTGCGTCAGTTCACATACCTCTGGTCATACCCTGGAGCCCTGACACTATCACTTGATACATTTCACACAAAACCACAGTGTTCGCAGAATCAAGCCTGATCTCTGTTAGCACTTGTAGGTAGGTTTTGTTATAGTGGTTCCAGCAGTCCCTGACAGCCAGGTGCTCTTTTTCCAGTGAGTTGCACTAGGTACCCATAAATTCAGTGGCCAAAATGTCCAACAAAAGGTACTCTAGTGAAGAAGCCTACAGGATTCTGAGCATGTCAGATGAGAGCAAAGCGGAAGACTCACTGACAGGATCTGCTTCAGAATACGAACCTGTCGATAGCAGCGGCACCCTGACAGATAGCTCAGATGATGGGGAAGGGGTCCCTGCTCAGGTGTACCCAACACCCTTCCCAGGCTGCAGAGATGTTACAATTGCATGATGATTCTCATATACAGAAGAGTGCTAGTACTAGTGCCGCTATACCTTTTGGTGAACTGGTGAGCACCAGTGGCCTAGTACATCCTGGTCTTTCACATACCAGCACTCCAGTATCACTTGGTGACATGGCAAGTCCTGTAAATGCAGTACAAGCTGGTGCAGTGGCTAGCACAAGTAGTGTCCCATAGCCACCAAGAATTCACACACTGACCCATAGAGCCCCTAGTGTCCTCCCGTATGTGCTTGCAAATCCTTATTGGCAGGCCACAAACTCTGCATCACCCATACTTCCACCATTCACTGCCCCAACCCAGAATTCAGGTGGAAACAGCAAATTTAACTACTCCCCTTGATTTTTTTGAGCCGTTTTTCACAGAAAGATCTGGATGCATTGATTGTGGATCAAAGCAATTTATATGCACAACAATTTTTTGCCTTCAACCCAAATTCAAACATTGCCAGACCATTTTCATGGAAACCTATTACGGTTTCCGAACTTAACGTTTTTTTGGGTGTAATCCTCAACATGGGCATTACTAAGTAAAAAAAAAATTGCGGTTGTATTGGTCCATAGACCCAATTCATTATATGCTCGTGTTCTCGGTTTCCATGGCCAGGCATAGATATGAGAATATAATGCGATTTGTCCATTTCAACGACAATACACTCTGTCGTCCTCCGGGTGACCCTGAATTTGACCAGTTCCACAAAATTCAGCCCCCCAAAAAATCACCTTAACCACAAATTTGCAGATGTCTATACTCCCCAGCAAAACATCTGTGTTGATGAGTTTCTCATTAGTTTTTCTGGCTGCCTTGTATGCAAACAATTTCTCCCCAGCAAGCATGCCAGATATGGGGCCAAGATGTATAAGACCTGTGAGAGGGCAATAGGCTATACATATAAGTTTCAGAATTACGAGGGAAAAGATACTCATGTGGAGCCCCTCGGATGCCCAGTCTACATGGGGAGCAGTGGCAAGATAGTTTGGGACTGGGTGTCATCCTTTTTCCATATGGGGTACCACTTACACGTGGACAATTTTTATTCATACCAATACATCTATTATAATTGTGCGAAATCTGGTAGATTTGATTGGAGCAATTGAATTGACATAAATCCACACTTGTAGAATATAAAGAAAGTGATGGGAGGGTAAGTTGAAGGTTTGCAAGATGTAATGAAGAGGCTTAGGAGATCCAGAAGAAGTATCAAACAGTTGCTTTACAAAAATGAGATCATGTGTAACCTATGTTTCATAAGCTGCATGTAGTTGTGGAAGAAGAAAGGAAGGGTTGTGGTGAATAGGAAGAAATTGAGAAAGCCATGGGGAAACTCCTAGCTTGTGTCTGAGTTCCCTCCATGTGATGAGAGTTTTAGGTATGAGAGAGTTATGTTTTGGATGGGATGGGAGTGAATTTACATTTGAATGTAAAAGGGCCGTGAGATTAAATGGATGGACCATAGTGGACTTAAGTTGATAGCTGGAGTATCTGGATGACTGGGTAAGCCAGTCAAGGTGGATATGTAATAAACAAGAGATTATAAATTCGTATGTTGGGGAATCCAGATCCCCCTTCACTCCATGGAAGAAACAACTTGTGTAGTGCGTCGTCCACTCCATAGAAATTTGGAGATCGCCTTGTTTAGTTTTGTTATGTCACTATGCCTTAGCAGGAGGGGTATAGTGTGATGATGATATAAGAGTTTCGGGAAGCTCACCATCTTAAAGAGGTGAGACCTTCCCAAAAGCGATAATGGTAGATCTTTCCACACCTCCAGTTCTCCTATAATTTTATTGATTGTTGGTGTATAATTGAGCGTGTATAGAGACGAGGCAAGTTTCCCTATTTTCATGCCAAGATATGTGATGTGACTTGTAGCAAGTTTGAAAAGTGGATTTTGGGTCCACGTGGGAGGGCGAGCTTGATATAGCAGAAGAATTTTAGTAAAATGTATGTGGAGTCCTGAACAATGGCGGAAATCTGAAAATGTATCGGGGATATAGGGCAGATCTAGGGGTGAATTAGAGTTGAAAATAATATATCGTCTGCGAATTGCAATTCTTGTTGGCCAATTGGAATTCCATGAAGGTGGGAATTAAACATTAGGAAGTGAGCTAATGGTTCCAGGCTCCATATGTGGAGTTGCATGGGATTGGATATGCGGCCTGCCGCTATTACTTGAGCTACTAGTGCCGAAGACATTGCTTGGATCAAGTGCGTGAATGGGCCTGCAAAACCAAATTTCAGTAAAGCTAAGTACAGCCATGTGAAATTAACATTGTCAAAAGCCTTTTCGGCATCAAGAGAGATGGTCGCTAGATCCTGGAGTGTAGTAACAAATGACATCTTGCTTACTACTTTGCATGTGATCACTGATTGGCCAATCAGTGATCACATGATCGGGACCTCGTACAGAGGTCCCGTCCGATGATCGGTGTTTCACTGTGTCCGTGATCGTGGTGCTGCGCGCTCCCAGGGAGTGTGCACAAGCAGGGTGCGGGGAGGCCGTCTATAAACGGCCACCCAATCCTGCAGTGCCACCGTCCGGCCATTTATATACAACTACCGGACCGGAGATGGGTAAGGTATTTGACAAACATAGTGCGTGGTGTGAGTCGATTATTTGAGGGTGCCCCTAGGCGGTGCGCTCTCTCCACTTGACAAGGTGCGGGTATACCTCGTGCTGCGGGAATACGCATGGAGCATATCTCTAAGAGGGCGCCTGAGTTGTAGGATTCTGGGAGGCCTACGACACACAGATTATTTCTGCGCACGCAATTTTCTAGGTCGTCAAGTTTTTCTAGAATGCTTTGTTGTGTGCATTTGGAATGAAGAGCGCCCGCTTGCAAAGACTGGACCTCGTCTTCTAAGTCTGAAAGGCGATGTTCCACTTCAGTTATACGTTTAGCATGTTCTCCCAAATCCTTTCTAAACTGTTCTATTCCCAGAGATACTGCTCTGTCCACAGCCTGAGTAATAGTAGGTAAAAATAAAGAAGCAACAGCTTGTGCTATTTTTTCATACTGCTCTGTAGAGCTGTGAGTGTCAGAGTGCGCTGGTGTTGCTGCAGTCAGTGCCTTTGTCTCTGCCATACCTGACCCTGTGTCCATGCTGCTGCTGATGTCGGCCATCTTGGCTGCAGGAGGGGGAGTCAGGTGGAGCCGGCAGCAGATACCGGTCCATGCAGAGAGGTTCGGGTAAAGATTGGGGGGCACTTTTATGCCATTAAGTGTATGTCCCAGGAGCAGGGAGCTGGCTTAATATGCAGGAGTGTCTAGAGCCGCATGTCCCGCGACTAGTGAATGTGGCGCCGGAACCGGAAGTAGGTCACTTTTAAAGGGTTATCATGTAGTGTTTTATGTGTGGAGGTGCTATTAAGAATTAAAGGCACTCCCATGCATCTGCTAAAGTGTAGCGCATTTCTCTGTCAGTTGGGAACGCATGTGATTTCACACAAGTTCCCCAGCCACAGAGATGTGAACCTAGCCTAAGAAGAGAGGGGGGATGTGATGGGAAGGATCTGACCCATTGCACAAACATGCTATTCGGACCTCTGCTGGAATAAAATTTTACTGACTGGACCTCTGTGAATTTTAATTGAATACCCCTGGGCTAGAGTTGTGTAACCCTTTTTAATTTAGGAGTTGCCTCTTATGGTTGATTTGGAGTAAAAATACAGAAAAGCAAAATCTTTCCAATTAGTATTCAGATATTTTTTCAGTTTTGTAGATTTGGTTATTCAACCAGGCATGTTTTTGAACACATGGCAATAAAGCCCTAGAGCATATTTTCATATCAGATATATAAATCCCAAGTACTGTATAGTTCACAATTTTTTTTAGATTCTGACACCTTTAAAGTTCATATAGACATTTCAGACATGGGAAAAAATGGTTATAATTTTATCAGAAGGCAAAAGTGCTCCCATTTTCTTTCATCTTAAATCTATATGGCTGGCCCACTTTCTGGGGTCGCCTTCAGATTAAATGACAGAAGTCAAATATTTGCTTTTTGTTTCCACTGTTATTCTTCAAATTTGATATGTTCTAAGAAGAAATGCCATCTCATCAAATCACAGAATGTGTTTCTACATCATGCACATCAAAAGGTGGCATTTGCAACCTAGAAATCGCTGAAACAGTTGTATATTTTCAAGTCACATCCATTCATGTGAATTTGACCTTTATTCTAAAGTTCTGCTGAATATATGTTGTTCAGTTTAGTTTTAAATTTGAATATTATTCAGTAAAAAGGGAGGGTTTTTTTTAAAGAAGATGTGCCTTTTGGTTATTTGTCTTGTCAACAATTCAGCAAAGTTCATTTAGGGGAAACAATAGCATATTCAAATTATCTAATGATTAAGAAAAATCCTGTTTTGTACAATTTTTATACTATGATTCTTCCATTGAAGATAGGTGTCACAAGATTTCTTTATACATGCATATTTTGTTTGTGAAAGCATTTAGATGCCTTGAACAAAGATTTTAATTCCTCTGGTTGCACTGCAAGCAACAGCAGTACTGTTGTCAACTAGTAAGACCTCGAGACATTAATAAGCTGAGTGTAGGGGCTGCCTCATTAAACAGAAGACAGAATAGGGTTAATGAAAGGACATGTGGAGAAGGAAGGAGGCTTACCTATAGGGTGGTCAAGTCAGATGAGTTGAGCAGGTAGTAATAAAGGCTTTGAGCAGCATATTATATAGGAGAGCAGCCACAGAAAGAAGGTGGTGAGGTGTCAGCCAGGATGGCAGCTCAGCAAAGAAGCTCTGCTACAGGGGCTGGTGGTAACTTGAGCACTGAAATAGCCATTCAGGAATCAAACTCATGTGCTGTATAGGTAAGAAGTAATTAATGTAACCTCACAGAGATAGTATTGTGAAAACTGTATTTTACTTATTTGGAAATTGGGGCAATGGGTAGTATCAGAGGAATACAAGGTGGCAGGTTTAGATGAGGCACTGATGACAATTTCAGCTAGAACACTATCAATGCAAATGGGTTCAGGGATGGAAGGGAAAATTGGAATGGTAAAATTTAAGGTTGGTTTCAGGAACCATTTTGTGTACCGAGACACAGGTGTGCAGGAGAAGCTTGTGGTTATGAAATTTGATGCATCTTGATGAAACCAACTATGTAAGTGGTTATGATCCCATTGAACAGGATCGTTCAAGAACTGGGGGGAGATTTACTCATGGGTTTGCCAGTCATAGGGCTAAGCCTTGGGCTGAATCTTCTGGGGTGGAGTAAAGTGCTGCTCTATTAAAAGGCAGCAGCGTAGGCAAGGACAATGTCCAAAAAGAGCCAGAGGTGGGTGCTACTGTTGTCATAAAAAAGTAAGTACAAGGAAAGTGATAGAGTATGTCAGAAGTCAGCAGCTGGGATGGCCAGATATACACTATATTGCCTAAAGTATTGGGACAACCCTCCAAATCATTGGATTCAAGTGTTCCAATCACCTCCATGGTCACAGGTGTATAAAATCAAGCACCTAGTCATGCAGACTGCTTCTACACCAAGTGCAGTGCAAAGCGTTACATGCAGTAGTGTAAAGCATGCCGCCACTGGACTCTAGAGCAGTGGATATGTGTTCTCTGGAGTGATGACTCACGCTTCTCTATCTGGCAATCCAATGGACATGTCTGGGTTTGGCAGTTGCTAGGAGAACAGTACCTGCCTGACTGCATTGTACCAATTGTAAAGTTTGGTGGAGGGGGGATTGTGGTGTGGGGTTGATTTTCAGGGGTTGGGTTTGGCCCCTTAGTTCCAGTGAAGGGAAATCTTAAGGTGCCAGCATACCAAGACATTTGAGACAATTTCATGCTCCCAACTTGTGGGAAGAGTTTGGGGACGGTCCCTTCCTATTCCAACATGACTGCGCACCAGTGCACAAAGCAAGGTTCATAAAGACATGGATGAGCGAGTTTGGGGTGGAGGAACTTGACTGGCCTGATCTCAACCTGATAGAACACCTTTGGGATGAATTAAAGAGGAGACTTTGAGCCAGGCCTTCTCGTCTGACATCAGTGCCTGACCTCATAAATGCACTTCTGGAAGAATGGTTAAGCATTCCCATAGACATACTCCTAAACCTTGTGGACAACCTTCCCAGAATATTTGATGCTTTTATAGCTGCAAAGGGTGGGCCAACTCAATATTGAACCCTACGGACTAAGACTGGAGTGCCATTAAAGTTTATGTGCGTGTAAAGGCAGACGTCCCAATACTTTTAGCAATATAGTGTATGTATCTACATAAAGAGTTGCTGGCTGAATTGATCCCTGCTATCATTTACCACAAATAGGGTGACACCTCAGAGACATTGCTAATCACAAAGGACTTTGCCTCAGAAATGGGAACCTTCTCCTTGGGAAGGTATGAGGTATGATTTGGATGCCTGGTGAGATTAGACTGTTCTACAAAGCACTCCTATTGCTTGCAAGGAAGGAAAAGAGAAAAAATTGTGGAAGGTTTGCTATATGTTTGCCAAAATCCGTATTACAAAATTCAATCACAAACTCCCCTTATATGAGTATGGGATTTTTTAGGCAAATGTGAAAAACAACATTCAAAATTGTAAGTAGTCTTTATAACATAAAATCTAAAAAATATAAAACATGATATGTTCCATCTTCTTTACAGCATTGTTACAGAAATAGTATACAACAATGTGTAATATAAGCAGAGACTCTATATTAAGTACCCAACACGTTTCAGAGACACAGCTCCTTCTTCAGGGGTGACCCCCCAAAAAAAGGGGGAAAGAGAAAAATACTTTTTTTGCCATATCTTTTTTTTTATATATAATAGACATAGACAAGCCATACCTTCTGTTTCTCTCCCCTTTGCTGGTTTCTAGGCAGTCCCAGTGCTTATCTGCTGTAATTCCCAGGGGGACGTGGAGACCCATTCCTACTCCTTTATTTTTGAGCAGGGGTATTCTAATTTGGAGTTATTTGGTCATGCTGCTTTCAACAATTCCTTATCTTGATTGAGCTGTGAGTACCATTAAACTTCAGCTGTATTGTTCATATGTGAAGAAATATTTTTGTATAAAAACCTAAACTTTTAATCTAGCTACAGATCTGGTCATATCGTATGCATGACTGATAGTGAATAGATAGGCTCTGTACTTAAATATAATATGAATTCAACCTACAAACCCAAAAGGATAACTAAATAGTGGTAGTCTGTGAATGAACACCAATCAATGATTATGCTGCAATTCATAACATCAATAACTATATACTCCTATTTTCATAAAAGTCCTTGTGCTTCCACCATGTGCTGAATAAACTCAAAAAGTGAGAGTTCTTCTTAAAACTCAATATTGTTGACATAAAGATCCATGTGTCAACACCTCGGTGCAAAGGCAGATGAATAGCTCACTCACCAGACCTATATGACCCCATTACAGTGGTCATATATTGCATTGTGTTTTATAAACCAAGATATACTCTGGAGGTTCCTCCATGTATGGTCACCATCACCCACACTTCATAGTTGGATAGCCAGTAGGACTTATGTAAATTTGCCAATATATTCCCTAAACGATAATTGGAGGGATTGAGATAGGTAATCTTTGCCGTTTATACCATAACACTCAAAGGAATCACAAAAACCGTTCTAAGTGTAGTATTTAATAATGCCACAGCAAGAGTTAAAACAAACTTGATACACTTTCCTTGAATCAGTGCCTGAGAAGCCGGCACCAGCATGTATCACCTGTGTATTCAATTAAGATGGCCAACGTGCATTCCAAGCTTCTGTCCCGGCCGAACGTGACGTCATCAAAACCCGGATATGACAGAATCATGTTTGTTCTTCTATACACACTTCGCCTGGCGGCATCTTCAGGTAATCTTCACAAACTACCACTATTTTGTTATCCCTTTGGGTTTGTAAAGTGTATTCTTATTATATTTAAGTACAGCACATATCTATTCACTATCAGTTCATATACAAGTGTCACTTTCACTTTTTAAGGGCAGCTGTAACACCCCATAGGGGGCTAATTAATTAATTTACATCAGGCATGTTTGCACCACAGTCATTTATTTTGATTTGGTTTGCATATTGTATGCATAGTCACCCCTGAAGAAGGATCTGTGTCTCCGTCGGGTACTCAATATAGGTACTAAGGTACTACTTATATGACACGTTGTATACAATTTCTGTAACAATACTGTGTGGAAGGTGGAATATATCATGTTTTATATTATTTAGATATTATGTAATAAAAACTACTTCACATTTTTAATGATGCTTTTCACATTTTGCTAAAAAATCCCATACTTATATAGGGGGAGTTTGTGATTGAAGAAAGGAAAAGAGGGACTGTCTTAGCCGGATTGAAAAAGTGACCTTGAACTGAATTGAAGCACATGTCTGGAGATCCAGAATAGGGTACCCTAGGTCTGGTAAGAGACAAAAGTTAATTTGTTGTCTGGTGGGAACTGTTGTGCTTTCTTCAATGGCCCCAACAGGTTTTTTTTCTTTCTCATCATTTACTGGCCATTGGGATAAAACAGGGACTGTTACAAAAGGTTAGGGCAATCTTTACAGTATATACTGTTGCTATGTAAAAGCAATTAAATTTTTTTAATTATGAACAGTCAAAATAATGCAGGTGTTTAACCGCTTCTCTCAGAGTAACATAATTGTTTTATTACTTGTTCATCATCTCTTTATTTAGGCAACGCTTGGTCTAATAAATTCTTTGAAACATGTGTATTAGTAAGTGCTGGGTGAGTGAGGTGTGTCATCTTCAGGTGTGAAAATAAATTGTGGCTTTTCCTGGAGTAGGGCTACAGTGCACTAAATACATTAACATTTTTCTAAAAAACATTTAACATTCATAAGAAAAAAAGGAAAAATGTTAGAAAGGTAATGAAGGTGATGTTTAACTCCATTTTTCTAATTGGTTACAGACTTTTGCAATTTTTACTACTTTAATTGGTAATTGCTTTGACTTAATTTGTTACTTTATTGGCCAAGCATAAAGGGTATATGAGGAGAGTAGCATGGCTATTTTGTCAACAGAAGGCAATTCAAATTAGTTTACAGCGCTACAAAACAACAACATGAGGGCACACCAGCCTAGAACATTACAATAATACACAGTTTATTAACCACTTCAGCTCCCCCCCCTTCATGACCAGGCCATTTTTTGTGATATGGAACTGTGTACTTTAACTGACAATCGCGCGGTCATGCAACGCTGTACATAAATTAAATTTATGTCATTTTTTTTACACAAAAAGAGCTTTATTTCAGTGGTTTTTGATCACCTCTGTGTTTTTATCGAGAAACTGATTGTGGTGTTTAATTGATAATTTGGGGGTTTTTAATGGTATTTCAGACAGGAGAATTGGTGAGCATACCCAAATTTATTTCTATTACTATTCAATGTAATTTGACCCAATATGTAAGATTACTGAATATGTGTCACTGACCCCTAATCCTTCAAATATAGTTAAGTAGAAATTGGACAATGCAACACACTTTGAAGTAAAATAAAATAGACCATAATGAAGACATAGAAGGCTCATGCTGCTGTTTTACAAAATAAATAAATAAAAGTTATAGTGGCAGCCGTTAGGTTTGGGTGGGTAAAAATTGGCCAGTGGCAACACAGTTTGTTAGCAGCAACAAAAGGACAAATTAGACAGAAGGCTCAGGTGACTATTTTCCTAAATGTGTTTGCCAATTCCCTGTAGCATCCTAAAGAATTGCTACATTGCATTTCTTGTTACAAAGACGTATGTATTTCCTATGCTCCTTAGATCTAGTGACCATAATGCAGTAATTTTTACTTACCATAATAAAAGAGCATTGGTTCAGAAGAGCAAATAGCCTAAAGGGCATTTTTTCCCAAATGTTGTTTTTTTTTCCCCATTTCACACAGAACGAATGTACATGTAGATAAACACACCCCTTAATGTTCGTACTGAGGCAGATTAATTGGATATTAGTTTTAGGTCAATTTTTTTATTTAGGATTTTAACAGATTACCTACATTTATTTACTTTTACTCTTAAGGTGATCATCAGTAGGGGTGAGCTTTAGGTTGGGATTGAACAAAACTGGGTGAATGAACCATCAAACAAACTAACCATATTTGTTCAGTTTTCCCACATGAATTCCTGGCTGATGTCTGTAAGCAAACCAGCTGGGAGTCTTAACTATCTGTGGTAGCACTACTGCTGCTATATGACAGATCCCTGGCTAGTTTAAGTTTTTATATAAACCATCCAGGGATCATGCATGACATCATTGACCAAATATGATTATTGGTCAATGACATCATCCATGATTCTCTGCTGGGTTTTTTTTATAAACAAAGCCTGGGCCAAAATACTGGCCAACATATTATAAAGGGACTTCCAAATTCAAATAAGTACCCCTCACAAACTTCCACATCTTCATTCGGATGGGATACTGGGATGAGGCTCTTAAAATGGGAACAAAGGCACTTTGGCAAAGGGGAAAATATATTGCACTTGTTTATCAACTGTACAGCACTAACCTACATAAAAACCTATGACATGCTGAGGTCCTTGTTATCAGGATAATTAAGAGAAATACTTAAAATAGTGAAAATATTTTGGAATATTAGCTATGCATAATAAGTTATGCATTAAAGAGGATCTTTTGTCCTCTTCCCCCATACCTCTGTGGTAACTTTCCAGTGTTGCAGGGGTTCATGCAAATGGTTCTCCATTCATAGTCACCCTCAGATAAAGTAAATGGAGCTAAAGCAGGATGTAATATAGATAGTTTATAGGTTTGCCTGTGAAGTGATTTAAGAATGAAAAATCAGATTGCCACCACTGTGATTAATTCTCTTTCAGCATAGTAATGAAAGTTGTTAAAGACAGATGGGTATCATTAAATAATCTGCCCCTACCAGGGGCGGACTGACCATTTGGAAACTCGGGCTCTGCCTGAGGGCCCGGGGTCAGTAGGGGGCCCCATGAGATGCCCCTGGTACCTTTTATAGGCTTTTTTGTGTTTGGGCAAGGACACAGGGGCTCCATTATCCCCTATTTCCCGGGGGCTTCATGAGTTGTCAGTCTGCCCCTGGCCCCTACATTTTAGGGTTCTGTTAACTTTAGACTTCATGCACAGATGTCTAGAGGCTGCAAAGTGCCCAGCGCCTGGGGAGTTGCAGGTGCCACATACAGTCACCCATGCATGTGAATGACTGTATGCGACCATACTTATGTAACCCTGATGGCTTCCGCATCTGCATTTATCTTCACATGTGTGAATGATGTGTTCCCCAAAATGGGAAAGTGGAACATTTTGGGAATGCATGCTGAATGCACTGGTAAACTTCAGCGGTCATCTGCATTTATGCAAAATAAGGCCATGTACAGACATTCACTTGCATTGGCAGCTGTGTGCAGCACCTGCGGTTCCCCAGGTATGGGAAAGCACTTAGGATTTTATGCTAGGAGACCTTGCAGCTTCTAGATGTCCATGTGCATGAAGCCTTACATGCTTTGGGCATATTCAGAATACATAATTGTGCAAGAAACAATGACAATAGACAAAGTACAATAAACCATTGTAACAACTCGGGTTACAGAGTATATATGTAAAGTTATCCTTTGGTCATTCTTTTGTGAAATATTAATTGTACTTGGTTGATTTTGCTTTAATTTTTTTGTTCTGTGATGGATGGAGCCAGTGCTTCTTTTTTAAAGGTATTTTTTTCTTTTTTATGCCAGCTCTGCTTTACTAGATAAATCTGCAGTTAGATTATTTGCTCTATGTCCCCTTTAACATCTGGTAGAGATATGAGTTTGGTCAACCTTAACGGTAATTACATTCATGTCCTCATATATTAACGGGCTAATTGGGCTTTCAGTGAATACAGTCAGATAGCATTAAAAAGCAATATAAAAGTTAAGGTTTAACATTTCTTCATCTTACTGGGATTAAAACACATTTTTACAACAGTTGTAACAAAGGTCAAAGGGAACAATTACAAAAAAGGAAAACAAGCAATAAATGTGCAAGTACATAATTGTGCATTGTTAATGAATCATTGCAGAGATTGCAGCACAAAACTCCGCAAGTTGCACGGGAAATGTATAAATGACAAATGGAGATAATTCTGCCGACATAATGGCTTTCCTATTTAAATTTTGCAAGGGTTTAATCAGTTAGGCACAGCTGCGCAGGATGCACAATAAAGTATCTTGAAAAGTAAGTCGACATGTACATTTTTCTGCAGCAAATTAAGTTCACTTAGAGGTGGTCTTAATGGGGCACGTAGCAATCATTACAAGCATAAATTTAAACCTGTCTCTTTGCCATGTTTCTGCTCAGGAAAAAAGGAAGACTCAAAGACTCATCCTTTTTAGAGCTTTGTAACAAATGAAAGTAACCTTCATTTCCTAAGTACCAATGACCCAGCAATTATTTATGATATTTAGCATGGGTATTTTTATGATTGTGTTGAACATTTATTTGCTTATGTGCTGAAGTTAAATCATTTGAGCTCTGGGTCCAAGACAATTAAAGACCTAATTATTACATCATACAGTGTTATTTGAGTAGTATATTTCTTTCATATGATACTGTGAACTCAATAATAAGTATATACACGCAAATTTTAAAAGTTCTCTCTTCTTTTCGACATTGAACAGAGTTCTAATCTGGCAAATATCGGCTTAAATGATAAGTACACTTTTAGTTAAAAACAGCATTATTAACCACTTTAATACTGAACACTTTCATTCCCTTCCTGCTCAGACCAATTTTGAGCTTTCAGCACTGTCACACTCTGAATGCCAATTACTCAGTCATGCAACTGTTAGGAGCATGTAGAGCTCCTGCTCCATCACATCAGCTAATCTCATTCCAGCATCCTGATTTTGGCTGTGATACATTCTTCCTGTCTGTCTGACCACCTACAAGGTGATTGATGTGGCCAATCTCTGGATGGAGACCAAACCTGATTTAAGCTAGCGAAGCCTGCAGTCTAATGCTTGTGATATTGCCTTTGTTACACGTGCTCCAAGCTCCCTTTTTGTCTGCCCTGTTCCTGTGGCTGCTAGTTTGGATTCCCTCAGTGACAACCTCAGGTCAGATATTGACTCTGAACGCTGCTTGCCTTTTGACTATGGATTTGACCCTGACTATTCTGAACCTTGCCTGCCTTTTACCAGAACTGCCAGTGAACCACTCTGCCTGTCTGCCAACTGCAAGTACCTGTTTGCTGTGCTCAGTTTGCACCTGTCCTGGCATGGTAGCCAGGCACTATAGCATTGTGTGGAAGTCCTGGCGGCAAATTAATACTGGTAGTCATGCTTGCCTTATGGGAAAGGGAGCTGCTATCAGTGAAGAACACAGAAGCCAGCTATAGTGTCTGAATACCTGCTTTAGGGGGAGAGCATGACATTAACACCATACCCAAATTACAATTTTATATTTTTTTCACACAAAGAGGGTTTTTTTTTTGCTGGTATTTAACCACCCCTGGGGTTTTTTTTTTTGCTAAAGAAATGAAAAAAAGACCAAACATTTTTGAAAAAAGGCATTATTCTTTGTTTCTGCTATAAAATTTTGTAAATAAATAATTTATCTTCATAAATTTAGGCCAAACTTAACACGGCTACATTTCTTTAGTAAAATTAACCCAAATCAGTGTATGATATTTAGTCTGTAGGAAAGTGGTGGTGTGGTACACTTACTGATGACAATATTTAAAAAAAAAAACATTATTTTTTCTTCAATCTTAAAAAAGAAATGTCTTTTTTATTACTTTAGTGACACTGTTTACCCCTATTTACCATAGTGACACTGTACTACTCTGAGAAGGTGCTCGGGATTTATAATTTTTTTTATCTATTTATTTTTACACACTACTATGTTGCTTATAACAGTATAACCATTTTTATGAACAACATCCATTCAGTATTTTTGTGAAGCTGTGATTATTTCCCATTATTTTGGGAAATAATCACCGGATCCTCCAGCCATTTTTGACCAATTGTCTTTCATATGTGCAGGCTACCCTACATTTGTTATCATTATTACATGATTTGAAGGTTCCTGACAACACAGTGTTGCTAGCCTTGGACATAGAAGCATTATATTCATTTCTATCACATTCCAAGGGATTGCAGGTAATCAATAAAGTCCCCAGTATACATGCTTTACATAAGCAAGCACACAATGGATTTGTTATTGGAGTTGCTCCATTTTTTGCTTACTCACAATAAATTAATCTTTAACAATCAGTATTTTTGTCAAACTCAGGGGACAGCCATGTGCATCAAGTGTGCCCCAGCATATGCAAATGTTTATCTGGGAGATTGGGAGGCATGACTTTTAAGCAGAGAGGGGGCGTTGTCGATGTACCTGTCCAGGATATTGTCAATATTTCAATGATGTCCTCATACTATGGACTGATGCAACACGGAAGGCTAGTCTTGCTCAGAATGAGTATAACTTAAAGTTCACTAGCGAATGTGACCCCCACCAGGTGACATTTTTGAATCTGGAGATACAATTAGGAGAAGATCATAAAATCAAGACTAAATTATACAGAAAACCCAGCTCCACTAAGCTTTCTTTATGTAGATAGTTTTCATTTCACTTGTTTATAATATTCCAGGCTATATCCTGTGGGTTTGTTAACGGAGTGTGTGTGGTGGGGTGCTGGACTGTGGAGATTTTGGTCTTAAGGCGTTTTTGCTTAATGGTTTTGTTTAAAAGAGAGTTTGCCTTGTTACCAAGAGCATAAAATTTGGATTTCATTTTTTGAAGGTTAATATCGTAGTAATGGAGTAAGATGGTGCGTAATTTGTTTCTGTCTCGGTTTAGGGCCGTGGCAGTGGAGGGAGTTGGGTTCTTTTTGTTGATCTCTTCATTCGATTGAATGGAGTTTAGTAGTTGGTCAATTTGTTGGGATCTTTGTCTGTTAATACGGGAATTCAGCTGTATGAGGATACCTCTCATGTAAGCTTTTGTATGTTGACCAGAGTGTAGTGATAGAGATATCAGGGGTGGAATTTATGTCAAAAAAGAGATTATGGGCTTCTAGCAGATGTTTCTGGTTCTCTGGATTCTTCAGAATTGCAGAGTTCAGTCTCCATATGGGCGGGATTGCCGAGCGTTGATTGCTGTCCAAGGATATATTGATTGGAGCGTGGTCAGACCAAGTTATAGTGCCGATTTTGGACGACGTTACGTGTTGTAGGGTCCATTTGTCAGTCACAAAAAAATCGATTCTA
Source organism: Staurois parvus (assembly GCF_062004578.1). Classification (NCBI taxonomy): domain Eukaryota; kingdom Metazoa; phylum Chordata; class Amphibia; order Anura; family Ranidae; genus Staurois; species Staurois parvus. Next base: position 380,628 of record NW_028318272.1, on the reverse strand, counting down.
GAATATGACAGATGAGGCGGGGAATAGTAAGTGTAGTCTCTTTCAGTACCGTGATGGCATCTCCAAATGTCATACAGGTCATGGTTATGCAGAAATTGATTAAAGTTGAGTTTAGTGGGTCTTTGGCTGGAGGATGAGTCTAGATGTGGGTTGTTCAGGATGTTAAAGTCACCACCAATAATAAGTCTACCTTGTTTATGGCGGGCAACGACTTTGTGGAGCTTATGATAGAAGTGCATCTGCTTGCAGTTTGGTCCGTAGACGTTCACTAAGGTGTAGGTTATGTCGTTAAGCTGGCATACAAGGATGTGGTAGCGCCCTTGTGGATCGGCTGTTTGCGAGATGATGAGGCATGAAACAGAATCGTTAATGGCAGTAAGAACTCCATTCTTCTTTTGGATGTTGGTTGCCAAAAATATTTGGGTGAAGCGGTGAAGAAATAATTTGGGAGTTTTTCCCGTAGCGAAGTGTGATTCTTGTATGAAGAGTATGTCGGCTTGGGATTTCCGGGCTTCTTTGGCTAGCATCGATCTCTTGAACAGAGAGTTTAGGCCTCGTACGTTGAGAGACGTGATATTAATCATTGGTACGTATTTTCTCTGGGTTCACAATTAGTCGGAGCGTTATTTGAAGGGATCATAGGTTAACAGGTATTCCTATGAGAGAGAGGGCGGTAAAGCTGTTGTAGTTTGAGTTAGGCTCGATTGGAGAATTAGGATGAGCGTTCCATACATGTGCGGGGTATTCAAAGCTGGAGTTGTAGGTGCGTGTCTGAAGGTGCCTCAACAGGGGGAAGGTAAGGATACAAGAAACAGTAAAAAAATACTTGCAAGAAATGCAAGTAGACCAAGTAGTATCCATTGCTACTTGGGAACTGGGGGGTGAGAGCAGGCTTTGACCACCGAAGGGGTCATGCCAATTAGAAAAATGTTGAACAGGTAACATCGAGTTTTGGCCGATCGCCAGAAAATGGTATGTTGGAGAAAAAAAAAGGCCTCTAGGGAGAAGAGTACGATTGTGTAAGAAGAAAGTGTGCCGCTTCCTGGTTATGATGCCTCCATATGTTGAATGGAGGCAGATGCAGTTCCTTGTGCATCCGCGGGAAGGATGTTCCAGGCTTTAAGTAGGTCCAGGCGTGCTTCCAGGGTTTTCATCGTAAATATTCTACCAAGGTGCCGTATTGTGAGCTTTGTGGGGAAACCCCATTGGTATGATATACCGTGGTTTCTCAGAGCTTTGGTTATGGAAATCATTTTTTTTCTATTGAGGAGTGTGGCTTTAGATAAATCCACGTATAGTCGGAGATTAGCATGTGATGGCGGAACCGGGGGCGGACTCCTGGCAGCCATCATGATTCTTTCTTTAACATGGTAGAAATGTATATGGGCTAATACATCTCTTGGAATAGATGCTGACAAAAATGTTGGTTTTGGCAAGCGGTGAGCATGATCAATTGCTAGCTCCAGGTCAGGAATTGATGGGATAAGGAATTTGATATATTGCTGTAAGTAGGGTAATAGTGTCTCATTAGTGACTGATTCGGGGATCCCTCTAAATTTAATGTTGTTGCGTCTTGATCGATCTTCCAGGTCAGCCAATTTTAGGTTAATTTGTTCGATGTCAGATGTGTGGTCAGCGTGAGCATCGATCAAATCATTGTGTGCTATTATTACGTCACCCATGTTACTTTCAATATGGCGAATTCTGCTTTCCTGTCGCTGTACCGCAGCAGTAATTTGACTCAGCGATGTGGAGATATCATTATATAATGTTTGACGCAGTGATGTCAGCATACCCTTCATAGAGATTTCCGTCAGCGGCTGATCCGACACTGGAAACGAATCAATGTCGGGCAATACTGCGTGCGTGGGGTGGCATAGGCGGAAGGTTTAGGGCCTGAAGTGAGGGTTCAAAGTCATGGTCTAGTCGTGGCTGAGACTTGGCTGGGCTACTAGTTGTGGGGGACAATGGGGGTGACAACTCACCAGGGTCCCCTGGATAAAGTGAGTGCCGCAGCCTGGCATCTGTTTGCTGGTCATTGTTGTCCCCCTCAGGCCTCCTGCTGCCTCCCTGGACGCTACTGCCGGTGCCATCTTGGATTCCCGGCATGACGGCCGGGAAGAAGTGAGTCAGTTTACCCGGCTGTTCCGGGGTTTTCCGTCGGCGGGGCATGCTTGGAGAGGTGCGGGCAAGCTTCAGGGATGACACCTTGGGGTTGTTATCTCCCTGGGCCGGTGTGTGCTGGGTTAGTGCTGGCGGGTGGACGGAGCTCTCAGATCAGAGCGTCCATCAGTGCCGGCCGCGCATGCTCCCTCCTATTTTGGATTTTAAACGTTTTTGTTTTATTGTTGTGGATAATAGTGAACTGGCTTTGTTACCTAATGAGTAGAATTTGGCTTTAATTTTTTGGAGATTTAGATCATATTTGTATAGTAGGAGGGATCTTAGTTTGTTTCTGTCTGCTGTGAGGGATGCGGAGGTTACTTGGTCTGGCGATTTTTTTTTTTCTTTGTTTTAATTGAGGCGAGGAGTTCGTCTATTTGTTGGGTTCTATTTTTGGTAATTCGGGCATTTAGTTGTATCAAAATACCTCTCATGTATGCTTTATAGGTTGACCAGAGAATGGATATGGAAATATCAGGTGTATCGTTAAGTTAAAAAAATGTCTTGTGGGCATCTAGTATTTGTTGTTTGTAGTATTTTTTTTCAACAAGGTCGCGTTCAAACGCCATATTCGGGGGATCTTGGAATGTTGTTTGCCATCAAGGGAGATGGTGATTGGAGCATGGTCTGACCATCTGATAGTTCCGATCTTGGAGGAAGTGATGTGTTGTAGGGTCCACTTGTCAGTGATGAAGAGGTCGATTCTGGAGTAGGGTAAGTGGGATGGAGAGTAATAAGTATAGTCCTTTTCTGTACTGTGTTGACATATCCAGATATCGTAAAGGTTATTGGAGTGAAGGAATTGGTTAAGGGACTGTTTTGAAGATCTTTTTTTGGATGAGGAGTCCAGAAGAGGGTTGCCAATGTTAAAATCTCCGCCGATGAGTATTCTGCCTTATCTATGTTGAGCGATGATGGAATTAAGTTTGTTGAAAAATTGGAGTTGGTTGGTGTTGGGACCATAGACATTCACTAGTGTGTATGGGGTACCATTGATTTTGCAGATTAGTATGTGGTAGCGTCCCTGTGGGTCTGATGTTTCAGAAATGAGTTGGAATTGTAGGGAGTCTTTTATGGCTGTAATGACGCCATTTTTATTTTTGGGATTTGTTGCCATGTACATTTTGGAGAAGTGGAGAATGTTGAGTTTAGGAATTTTGGATGACGCAAAGTGGGTCTCCTGTAGAAATAGAATATCAGGTTGTATGGAGCGCATTTCTCTTGAGAGTAAAGATCTTTTGAAGGGGGAGTTGAGGCCCCGGACATTTAGCGAGGTTATAGTAATCATATTGTTGATAGTAGATGGGTAGAATCACGTTGTGGTGGTGATTCAGGCCTTTAGGTCCCTGGCACCAGCATATTTACTAAGGAAAGCTGACTGTAACTTGCGGCTTCACAGCCAGCTTCCCACTGCACACATCCCAGAAGGCTGCAAGCAAAGCAAGGGGGGTGAACTTCAAATACCATCAAAACTAGGTAACCACTCCCAAAAATAATTATAATTTGGTGGGGGCTGGGGAGGGAAAAGGGATGTACCACAAAGTGGTACATCCCTTTTAGGGCAACGTTTCACTTTAAGTAAGAATTCAGTAGGTAGTGTCCTAAAATGGTACAGTGGATATCACTATTTTAACTGCTTTCCATCCAGCCCTAGATATGTGGGGTTTGTTCAGTTCCAAATCAAAATTTGGATGTCACGAGTGCTGCCAGTAAAACTGCCATACTGCCATACACCATACCAGCATCCTAATTTCTGCCATACCTCATACCAGCATGCAAATTATGCCATACCCCATAACAGCATCCTGAACACTGCCATACAGCATAGCAGTGTCCTGATCCCCACCATACCTCATAACAGCATGCTGATCATCACCATATCCCATACCAGCTGATCATATATCATAGGTAGTCAGTAAATTAGATGCATAGTTCATGCCCTTAGAATGCCTTAAGGTGCTCCTTGGATTTTGGGCCTCTTTTTGTGGTTAGGCTGTGAAAAAGTCTCACACATGTGGTATCGCCATACTCAGAATGTGTTTTGGGGTGTACTTCTAAGTGTGTAAGAAAAAATATTATTAAATTGACAACTTTGTCTAAAAAAAATATATTTTTATTTTATTTCTACATTTTCCAAAACCTTGTGGCAACAAATGAAGCCTTGAAATGACTCACCATGCCTTTTACAAAATACCTTAGGGTGTGTACTACCAACAACTGGGTCATTTTGTGGGTATGTCTATTGTCCTAGTGCTCCAGGGCCCCCAAAAGTGTGGTAGGTAGTAATGATATTAGATGTATGCCACCAGAAATCTGGAAAGGTGCTCCTTGGATTTTGAGCCCCTCTCTGAGTAGGCTGTGAAAAAGTCTCACACTTGTTGTATTGCCACACTCACAGGAGCAGCAGACTGTATTTTGGGGTGCATTTTTAAGTTTGTCTATGCTGTTTGTCAGAACACATTTTCGTTTTCTTTCCTACATTTTCCAAAAACTTGTGGCAAAAAATTTAATTTTCAAGAGGCTTATCATGTCTTTCAAAAAATACCTTGGAGTGTTCTCTTTCCAAAATAGGGGCATGTGTAGGTGTGTCCACTTTCCTGATGCTCCAGGGCCTCCAAAAATGTGATAGGTAGTCAGGATATTAGATGCATTATGTAAAAAGCTTGAAGGCGCTCTTTGGATTTTGGACCCCTCTATTCATCTAGGCGGAAAAACAAAAGTCTCATGTGGTATCCCCATACTCCTGAGGCATAAAATAATGTGTTTGGGGTTTAATTGTAATTAAGCCTATGCTGTAGGAAATAAATAACCTGTTAAAGCAACAACTTTGCGAAAAAAAAAAATTATTTAACATGTCTTCAGTTTCCAAAAAACTGACAAAAAATTACAACTTCAAAAAAAATCATCATGCCTCTTATCAAATAACTTGGACTGTCTACTGTCAAAAAAGGGGTAATTTGGGGTATTTTTACTGTCCTGTTATTTTAGGACCTCAAGAAGTAAGATAAGTAGTCAGCACAAGACTGATCGATTTTCAAATATACAGTATATACCATAGTGTGTACACTCTATAATTTTCACAAAGACTAAAAAATATACACTGTTTTGGATTATTTTTGCAAAAAAAGTAGAATACATTTTGGCCTAAAATTATGAAGAAAGATTATTGATTTGCAAAATGTTATAACAAAAATGTGTTTTTCAAAATTTTCAGTACTTTTTGTTTATATAGTAAAAAAAAAAACTCAGTGATGAATAAATATCACCAATAGAAAGCACTGTCTCAAAAAGAAAAAAAAAACATTCAGGTACAGTGTTGCATGCCTGAGTAACTGCCATTCAAATTATGACAATGCTGAAAGCTGAAATTTGGTCTTGACTAGACGGGGTTGAAAATGTCTGGACTTGAGGTGGTTAAAGGTCACAGGGCAACCCACACATGATAGTTTGTATTTCAGTATAATTAGCAATTCCTGTTTTACTAAGATTAACAGGGGCTCCTAGTTCACATAGAGTCCTACACTGCCTGTAAAAAATGAGCCAGTTTAGTCAAGGAAAGGATAATGTCGTTGTCAAATAGTACAATTTATTTAGGTGTAACCATCTATAGTATTACAATAAATTTAGGAATTGGTTCTTATTGTGACATTGAATGCTTCTACTAGTAAAGAGAAAATCAACAGAGCTACTGAGAGGTACTGTTTGTAATATAAAAGATGCTAGAAAGGTTATTAGAAGAGTATACTCGATCAGATGGTCTGATATAAAATGGCATAATCACAACAATAAAAACTAAAAACAAAGATGACAACATTTTTGAAGAGTCAGGAGCAAAGAAAGTGTTCTATGAGTCTATACACATATCCAATTAAATGTATTATTCACCTGGTACCAACTGATTGACCAAGCCCAACAAGAAGTGGAGTTATAGCATTAAGGCGATTGGCAAGAATTTTTACATACCTGTACATTTTTAAGGTCATAATTAAGAAAGAAGATTGGCCTGAAGTTTCAAAGATTGTTGGGCTCCTTCCCCTGTTTGGTAATGTGACTATTACAGCTTGTAACATTTCTTTATGGAGGTGACCTGAGAATGCAGTCCTATTGTAGAATGAAGTTAAATATGGGGTAAGTACACTTGAGAAGTTTTTGTAATACTCAGCTAAGAAACTGGCAATACCTGAGGATGTATTATTGGGTAATTATTGTATGAACTTGTTGATTTCCAGATCAGGGATTGACCTATTCATCTGAGCTACAACGCTATCTTCTATGGAGAACAAATTAAGAGTATGCACAAATTTAGGAATGAAGGCCTGTATAGGCTGAGGAGCAGCCAGGTTTGGATTTAGGGTCTTTGGAGAGCTGTAGTAATTTTGAAATTGATTATCAATATCATAAGGATTGAATAATTTAACTTAAGATTTATGTAACATAAAATATTATTCTTTTTAACTGTCCATTTTTTATTTCAGAAGCAAGGAGTTTGCTAGTCCTATTGCTTTATTTCAAATGATTTTTATTGAAAGATTTTACACAATACAAAACAAAGATCAGTACGGTTCACCATAGAATATATACATACTTAAATGAGGGAGTAAGAGATAAGAGATACAACCCCACCAATTGGTCAGGGGTATATAAACAATTAGCCAGTGTATCAACGTGTCATTTGTTCAGTGTGAGCCGTTAGGTAGAGGAGAAACGTTTTATAAGTTGGAATAGGGTAGGGAGGGGGGAGGCAGAGGTTGGGGGGAGGGGGGGGGGGAAAGCACCAGTCTAGGACATAGGGTCGTAATGTTATTCGTTTGTGATTATGTTATCATTTTATAGAGCAATTGGGGTTGTGTAGCCATAAGGACCATTGTTTGGAAAATTTATGGTGAGAGGCGTCATTAGTAAAGGCTGATCTTCTTTCCATATCGCACTGAAAGTTCAGATCCGTTATAAGGGTAGAGAGAGAAGGGGTTTTGGAAGAATTCCAGAGTCTAGTGACATTGAGTTTGGCGGCTGCTAATATATGGATGATGATAGTACGGGATGCGATGCTAAAATTTTCGATTCCTATGTGTAGGAGAGCGAGGGCTGGGTCTGGAGCCACTTGGGCCCCAGCAATGGTAGAGATCAGTTGAAACACACTGTTCCAGAACGATCTTAGGGATTTGCAGGACCAAAGAATATGAAGGGTTGAACCTGTTTCTCCACAATTTCTCCAGCAAGCGGGTGAATGTTGGGGATAAAATAATGCGAGTTTGAGAGGTGTGAGATACCATTGGTGCAAAATTTTTATGTAAGATTCCCAGTGGGAGCTACATCTGGACACTCTGTGTGTGATAGTAAAAGTTTTTTCCCATGTGTGGGGTTGTATTGGGTGGGAGAGGATTTTTTCCCAGTTGGATAAAGAAGTGGTTTTAAGGGGAAACAATGTACTGGTTATGAGCCTGTAAAAGGTCGATATTCCTTTCTTAGGGTATTGTGGTTTGGTGAGGAACAGATATGTAGTTGTAGGTATTTTCAAGAGAAGAGGGATATTCGTCCTTTTTAGGGAGTGAGCTATTCTTAAATAAGTAAACATTTCTTTGTTAGGAAGGTGAAATTTCTGTTGAATAGTTAGAAAGGAATCTAGTTTGTGGTTTGTATAAAGGTCTTGTATATGAGATATGTTTTGCTTTTCCCATTGTAGAAGGTTCAAAGAGGGAGTGATATAATGAAGTATTGTGATTGGGGTGAGGATTGCCTTTGATTCTGAGGAGGTCTTTGATAAAAGGTTGTACCAGGCTTGTATGGAAGCTTGGACGCAAGGATGTTTGTGTATAATTTTGGGTTGGGAGGATTGTGGTAAGAACAGGATATCACGTGGTGATGTCGAAAGGTGTGGGAGTGTTTCCATAGTAGTCCACGCTTTTTCGTTAGTTGGATGCCACCAAAAATAGAGTTGATCTAGAAGTACTGCGCTATAGTATGATTTTAAATGTGGGAGACCTGCTCCTCCTCTAGAGATTGGGCGTATAAGTAAGTTCGTTGTACACCTAGGTTTCTTCGAGTTCCAGAGGAATTTGGAGATAGCTGATTGTATCTTGGAGAAGAAAATATTGGGAATGGGTATAGGGAGTGTGCGGAAGGTATAAAGAATTTTAGGTAGTATGCACATTTTTAGAGTGGCCACTCTCCCTAGCTTCGATAATGTGGATGTACGTAGGGTTTTAAGTTCTTGTGGGATAGAATCAAGTAGTCGTTTATGATTTCAGGCATAGAGCTGATCTGTTGACGTGGTAAGTTTAATGCCTAGATAAGGGATGCTTTGGTGTTCCCAAGAGAAGGGAAAGCGGTGCTTAAGTATTTTCTGAAGCTTAGTAGATATGTTGAGGTTTAAGATAGATGATTTGGGTGCGTTAAGTTTGTAGTATGATACTTCTGAGTATTGTAGGAGATGAGATTGGATCGTTTGGAGTGATTTGTATGGGTTTGTAACCATTAATATTATGTCATCAGCAAATAAGCTTATTTTGTGTTCTTTTTTGAGATGGGTGATCCCTGTGAACTTCGCGTCCTCTCTAAGTTTAGAAGCTAAAGGTTCAATAAGAAGGGTGAAAATTATGGGTGATAGGGGACAGCCTTGTCTGGTTCCGTTGGAGATATGAAAGGTCTGTGAAAGTGTGCCATTGGTTAGTACTCTCGCTGATGGGTTTGAGTAGAGGGCAAGGATTGCCGATATCATCCAATCCGAGATTCCAAACTTTTGGAGTGTAAGTGTCATAAAGTGCCATTGTATTCGGTCAAATGCTTTTTCAGCATCAAGGGATAGAAGTAAAGCGGGTTGTTTGTTATTTTCTAGTGTGTGGATAAGGGAGATGAGTCTTCTTGTTGCGTCGGGTGCTTGGCGACCTGGGACAAATCCTACCTGGTCTGGGTGGATTAGCATCGGCAGGTAGGGAAGCAGTCTTCGGGCAACCAATTTGGCGTAGAGCTTTATATCTGTATTCAGCAGTGAGATCGGTCTATAATTTTGAACTAGTTGGGGGTCCTTGCCGGGTTTGGGGATAGTGGTGATTATGGATTGGAGCATTTCACTGGGAAATGTACCTGCGGATGCAGCATGGTTAAAAAGAGTAGCTAGGTATGGCGTAAGGTGAGGAGCAAGTGCTTTGTAGTATTCGTTGGTAAAGCCATCATTCCCTGGGGACTTGTGTAAGGGTAGGGTTTTTATAGAATCCTCAATTTCCCTGGGAGAGAATGAAGTGGAGATGGAGGTAAGTTGTGATGGAGAGAGCTGGGGTAAATTAGTGGAGATTAAGAATTTTTGTATGGACTCTGTTGTTGGTTGATGTGTGTCTGGATCATCTCTGATGTTGTATAAGGTTTGGTAGTAGGTTGCGAAAGCATCGGCTATGTCTTTAGGATTTGTGAGTGAGGTACGGGTATTTGGGTGTAATATAGAGGGAATTTTGGATTTGAGGCGTTTTTGTTTAATTATTTTTGTCAGGAGAGAATTTGCTTTATTTCCTAGGGAGTAAAATTGTGATTTCGATTTTTGAAGATTAAGGTCATATTTGTACAGTAAGAGGGATCGGAGCTGATTTCTATCCAAGGTGAGGGATGTAGAAGTGGTGGTGTTGGGGTTTTGTTTGTTAAGTTGTTCGTTTAGTTTTATAGAAGCTAGGAGTTGGTCGATTTGTTTAGATCTCTGTTTGTTAATTCGAGAGTTGAGTTGTATGAGAATACCTCGCATATATGCTTTATAGGCGGGCCAAAGTGTGGTTATAGAGATGTCAGGTGTGTTATTTAGATAAAAAAATAGGTTATGAGCATCTAATACATGTTTTAAATTTTCTGGATTCTTCAATATAGTAGAGTTCAGTCTCCATATGGGAGGAAGCGCTGAACGGTGAGAGTCGTCCAGGAGTATGTTGATTGGAGCGTGATCTGACCATGTGATGGTGCCAATGTTGGATGACGTTGGATGATGTTGTAAAGTCCACTTATCTGTGATAAAGAAATCAATCCTGGAGTAGGACATGTGGGCAGGGGAGTAATAGGAGTAGTCTTTTTCGGTGCTGTGTTGACACCTCCAGATGTCATAAAGATCGTGGTCGAACAGGAAACGGTTGAAGTTTTGTTTTGAGGATCTGTTCTTAGAGGATGAGTCCAGGAGAGGGTTGCCGATAATATTAAAGTCTCCGCCAATGATGAGTCTGCCTTGTTTTTTGGAGGAAATGATGTTATAGAGTTTCCAATGAAACTGGGTCTGATTGTTGTTTGGACCATAAACATTCACTAGGGTGTAGAGAGTGTCATTAATTTTACAGATCAGAATATGGTAGCGACCTTGGGGGTCAGCTACTTCCGAAACATGGCTGAATTGTACTGTGTCCTTAATTGCTGTAAGAACGCCATTATGCTTCTTGGGATTGGTGGCCATATACATGGTAGAAAATCGATGCAGTTGTAGTTTGGGGGTCTTGGATGTTGCGAAGTGAGTTTCTTGTATAAAAATTATGTCCGCAAGGGATGTCCGAATTTCCTTTTGAAGCATCGATCTTTTGGAAGGGGAGTGTAGACCACGTACGTTTAGAGATGTTATGTTAATCATAGTGTATATTTTCTGTTCGGTGTGTAAGGTGGTCGAGTTGGTATTTAAAGCGTTGAACGCGTTGATCTACGTTGAGCGGATATAGTTTGAGTAGATAGATTGTCATGGTCTGGGTCATGCAAAGTTGGCTTATGCGGGGATTCAGAAGCTGTATTCTTGATGCATTCGGTAGAGGTAGTGAAACCGGTGATATGTCTATTTGACTGATGGTGCATGAAGGGAAGGGTGCGGGTACGGTTAAAAAAGGCTTGCAAAAAATGCAAGAAACATGGGTAGCATGGTATGCTACTTCAACTTCAAAACTGGGGGGTGAAAACAAGCATTGACCATCTATAGGGTCGTGCCAAACAGTATTCTGTAACCAAATAATTTTCCTTAATCGGGCCGATCGCCAGATCTTGATATAATGGGACGTCGTAGAGATGAGTGACGGAAGTATGTAGTTGGAAGATGGATGAGGTACTAATGTTATGTTCAGCCTGCTTCCATTTGATGAGCATCGCAGGAAGAAGATTGTTGGGGGTCTGTGGGTATTATGTTCCACGTTTTCAATAATTCATTGCCCGCTTCTAGGTTTCTAATAGTGTAGGTTCTTCCCTGGTGTCTGACCGTTATTTTTGTGGGGAATCCCCATTGGTATGCGATACTGTGATTCCGCAGGGCTTTGGTGATAGTAACCAGTTTTTTACGGTTAAGGAGTGTAGTTTTAGAAAGGTCTGCGTATAACTTGATATTTGAGTAAGATGGTGATAGTGGTGGAGGGTTTCTGGCTGCTGACATTATTTTCTCCTTTATATGGTAAAAGTGGATCCGCGCCAGAACATCCCTAGGGATTGATGCTGACAGGAAAGATGGCTTGGGTATTCTATGAGCGCGGTCAATTGCGATCTCTATATCTGAGAGAGACGGTATAAGAGATTTCATGTATTGTTGTATAAAGGGTAGTAGTGCCTCGTTGGTGATGTGTTCAGGAATACCTCTAAATTTGATGTTGCTGCGTCTTGAGCGGTCCTCCAGGTCCGCCAGCTTTAGGTTAATTTGTTCGATGTCTGAGGTATGGTCAGCGTGTGCATCAATTATGTCATTGTGGGCAGTAATGATTTCCCCCATCCGTGTCTCAATATGGCGCAGTCTGTGGTCATGGTTCTGAATCACGGTAGTGATTTGGGCTAGCGATGCTGTCAAATCGCTATGTAGCGTCTGCCTTAGTGAGAGGAGCATATTTTTCATGCAGATCTCCGAGATAGGTTGGTCAGACACCGGGAACGACTCAATTATTGGGAGATCATTGGGATGCTGAGGGGATGGATGGATGAGGGTTTGGCACATGGATATATTGTCAGTGTCCAGCCGTGGTCTGGACTTAGCTGGGCTGCCTGATGTGGGTGTCAGGGGAGGAGAAGACTCACCAGGGTCCCCTGGGTAGAGTGGATACTGCAGCCTGGGATCTGTGTGCTGTGCCCTGTCATCCTCTCCCTGCTTGTCAGCTCCGTTCCGACAGCCGGCGCCATCTTGGATCCCTGCCTGGATTGCAGGGAAGAAGAGAGTCAGTTTCCCGGGCTGTCCCGGGGTTTTCCGTCGGCGTGGCATAGGTAGGGAGGGTTGTACACCTCTGCCCTAATGTGCTGTGGGGTTGTTGTCCCTCAGAGCCGGTGTGTGCCGTGTCGGGTCTGGCTTATGGACGGAGCAGTGTTACTCCACGTCCATACAGGAGCCGGCCGCGCATGCGCCCCCTAGTCCTATTGCTTTAGAGTAATACATTAACTGTAAGATAGTTTTCATAAGCCAAAAGAAAGCTGTACTTAGATCTTTTCTGCATTTCAATATCTGTTCAGATAAGGATATAGTAGGTAGGATTTACGTAGGTTTTCTAATTTTTTGATTTGGTCTAAAAAGGGAGGCTAGGTGCTGCATCCCTAGTTTTTTCCCAGTTTGTACTAGTATTCCTGTAATTAAGAACTGTGTGCACAACAGAGTATAAACACATCTGGTATACATTAAACTGAAAACAACTTTCAAAGATGAGCAAAAATATCTGTATGACAATCCAATGGACTGACCAAGTAATATTGTGGATAGATGCTTCTTGTAAGAGCCATTTATCCTTAATGAAAAGAAATGTCAGACAGTGGAAAAAAAGGTAAAATCTTTTTCTGATGGACATAAGCATGGATCAAATAAATCCATTTTGTAATTAAATGGGCTAACTGTTGGAGGTGTCTAATTTTGGTTGAAGTAGATAGACTGTTACAAAATAGCAGTTAGCAAGTAAATTTGGCTTCATTCACTTCAGTGTTGAGGCATGTACAGTGTAAATGAGGCATTTGTTTAAGCATTTGGAGCTGCCTGGGGCTGTGTGTAGGCAGTCTATGTTAGTTAATGGAGATGTGGCCACTGTAAAAAACACCTGCACATTTGAGTCTGACAGATGTGCAGGGGTGGGTGTATAGCCCCATGTGCACACTGTTGGCATCCCTGTGTACCTGTCAGACTCTGATGTGCTGATGTGTCTATACAGCCACTGCATTTCCATTCACCAACATAGGCTGCCTGCCTGCAGCTCCTGGTGGCTCCAGACATGTAAACAAATGCCTCACTAATGCTGTATGGACCTCAGCGCCTGTGTGAGTCCTAATTTACTCACTAACTGCTATGCTCTAACATTTTCCTTAAGTCAAACTTCACTTCATTCTTTTGGATTAGAAAATTGGTCCTGGTGGCATACACCTTTCGGCTGTAAAAAATGATATAATCGGTAAAAACTTCAAAAGTACAGCATGGAAACATTTCACATTTATCAACCTATTATCAATTTATGTAAAGAAATCATCAAATAAAGAAATTCTTAAGTTGTAAATGGTTCTAAAGGCATGGCAACAGCTTGATGAGGATGCCACACAAGTCTTACAAAACGGCTCCAATTTGTGTGAAGCCTACACAGACTTCTTTTGAAATGTATTTAAGATTTTTTTCTTTCAATGTCAATTTCACAAAAGTACAATTCTTAAAATAAGAAAAATATTCTAGTACTTCCTGGTCATATTCTTGGTTTAGTTCTATAAAAATGTTCTTTGATTAAAAAAGGATTATATAACTTATTTTCTCTGGAATCTCTGTAGAAATACTCAAATGAAGTTAAGCTTTAGATTAATATGCATCACCAATCTCTTTTGCTAAATGCAAAGCTTTTGTTACCTCTTTCAATAATAAATTCTTTTTCACTTTTTTCATTAAAACAGTGTAAATTGGCCTATTTGGCATTGACAATGTATAGCTCTTTCTTACTTCTAAACCTAGATCATTGTTTCTCAGATATCCAATTTTCTGATTACATCTTTTTCATATATATTTTATTCTATAATTTAAAAGTGAAAAGATGGTGGGACTAAAAATTTAGTGCCCATAATAGCCAGTTTGATACTTGCTGTTATATCTAGGCTGTTTTAGACAGTTGTTAGCTAGAATCTGTTCATTTGCTCTTACTTGAGAATGAGGACAAGGTGGGACAATGACTCGCACCATGCTTGTTCAGGTACCATTCATTTTCAATGGCATCTAAACTTGGGTGTGATACTGCCACCATTGTTGCACGATTCATTATGCTGCAACATTAGCCGCAGAATCACACCCGTGTTTAAGTGCCATTGAAAATTAATTTCTACTTCAACAAGCATAATGCAATTTGTCAGTTTTGAAGAACGTTTTGGGATTGTGGGCAAAATCATGATGACGCCTAGATGTGAATGGAGCCACAAGAACTTCATTTTTAATGTTGCTCTTTACCCTTATTAAAACAGTTGCTCCCCTTCTAAGAAACTGTATTATTTTAAACTTTTTTGTTTGATTTCAGGGATCCAAGTGGCATTTTTTATAGAATAAAACAAGCAAGCAAAGAATTTTAATTTAACAGTATATTTGTTTTCTTTCCAAATGCCACTTCTACAAATGCACCACTTCAAAGTTAGGTGTAAGGCATCTGCCAAGCATGTTTTTCAATGGAATTTTGTATTTCTAATGTTGTCCTTTAAGCCTTTCTAAAAGAGCTGTTCCCTACTGAATGGTAGGTTTTGAAAGATTTTTTTTTTTATTGATACATTTCTCCCCTGCAGTGCCCAGCTACCCATGTCCTTTGTTTGGTAATCCCTTACCTATTAGCTTTAAAAATGGAAAGAATTTATTTTCAAAATTCTCCTCCCTATTGACCTCAATGGGTTTCACATTAAAGGTTTTCAATGTTCTGATTTTTAAATGTGTTCACTAAACCTGTCTGCCTATTTAACTCAGATTCTCTCATCGCTACAGGTGCCATACATGCCAATATTAAGCAACACTGCCCCCAAGCTTTCTGTTTTTGTTCTTCTTTTGAGTTTTCTGGTTCAGCTAGCCTGTTTCCATCCAAATTGTCCAGGATACAAATGCTGTAATAATTTACACAGAGATACCATCCAAAAGTTACATATATTAACTAGGCTAACAAATCTTTGATGGGCTTTGGTCAGTAAGTAGGGCTGCACAACTAAGAAAAAACTGGGAGCGACGGTGCTTCTATAGAGTTCAGGGAGTGTGCAGAGTGATTTTAGCTATGTTTGAAAGCCTATTCTTCTGCCTAACTGGGCTCACATGTAAGCCGTAACTCTGGGTCAATAGTAGGATACACTAAAACCTCCATAAGCAGATTCTCCCAAAACCAGTTCAGAAAAAAAAGACACAAGAATCTTTGATTTTGAAATCACCATTTTCTAAATCCTATTCAAAGCTTGTCAGAATTAGATAGCATTCTCGGGGCATGGCTAGTCGGATGCTGATGTCAGGACGCTCCCTGAGATTGTCAGGAGACAGCTGAATTGAGCGGAGCTTCGGCTTTGTTTCCTGCCTATGTGATCGATGCTGGTGTCGGCTAGACACCTTATTTGTGGTCCCGATGTACATGGAGCTGTGGTGATTGCCCACTCATGGGAGAGTGGCTGCAGAGTGTTCCTCCTTATTACCTGCCTATACTACAGAGGGGTGTCTTCCAGCTGGAATTTATCACTGCAGAGTATTGCACCTAAAGTCTGGAGGTTCGTGTTTTCTTCGCTCCCAGAGCAAAAGCGCTAAGGCTGGTCTATAATTTGATCAGCACTTAGCTCTGGTGAGTGCATTTTATTTATTTGGTGGTGGATTGCTCACGGTGTTACATATTTTTTCACACAAGGATTATATACTGTATATTGGACTTTCACATATTGATTTATGGACATTCTCTAAGATACTGGAATCTGCTCAGCAGAAGCTGTGTAAGTACTTTTCAGGTACACAGATCCAGCCATCACTATAAGTTCTGGTTAAAAAAGCACCAACTGTCTGGTTAATAATGGACAAATTATTGTCAATTTCCACTGCTTCTTTTCCTAAAGTGTGTGTTTTGTGTGCTTAACCACTTCCTGTCTGGACACTTTTACCCCCTTCCTGTCCAGGGCAATTTTCAGCTTTCAGCGCTATCACACTTTGAATGACAATTGCGTGGTCATGCAATACTGTACCCATATGAATTTTTTACCATTTTTTTGAGACAGATATAGCTTTATTTTGGTGGTATTTATTCACCGCTGGGATTTTTATTTTTTTACTATGTAAATGAAAAAGTCCAAAAATTTTGAAAAAAAGTGTTTTTTTTAAATAAAATTTTGCAAATAAATAATATTTCATCATAAATCTTGGCCAAAATTTATTCCGTTATTTTTTTAGTAAAAAAAAAAAAATCCAAATTAGTTTATAACCAAAAATTATAATTTTTAAACATTTTTTTTTACATTTTTATTTTATTTTTTTATATTATTATTTTTTATTTTTATTTTTTTTTTTTACATACTGTCACCCTAGCAGTACAGTGTCACCATGGTGACACTGTACTACTTGTGGGGGGTGGTGAAGATTTTTTTTTTGCACTGATTGCTTTTACACCCAAATAGGATGTAAAAGCAATTATTTCTCTTTCTCTCTGTCTGCATTCTTGCAGTCATTGAGAAATACTGAGTGAGCTGTGATTGGTCACAGCTTGTCACATGGTACAAGGCTGTTGTGAATAGCCTTGTACCATGTGACCTCTGTGATCATTCACAGATTTCACACGTAGTAAGCAAAGATGTCACAAGTGACATCTTGCTTACTACTTTGCATGTGATCACTGATTCGCCAATCAGTGATCACATGATCGGGACCTCGTACAGAGGTCCCGTCCGACGATCGGTGTTTCACTGTGTCCGGAGGACACAGCGGGCACCGGATCGCGGTGGTGCGCGCTCCCAGGGAGCGCGCACAGCTAGAAAAGGCGGGTGCTGTTTATGAACGGCAACCCGCCCCTGGAGTGCCACCGCCCTGCCGTTTATAAACAGCAGGCGGACGGCAAGAGGTTAACCTTTATAGATTTAATGTATCTTACTTTCAATTGGCATGGGTTTATACAATGGTCCACTAAAAACCCACATCGTTTCATATATGAAACGTATTTATGCGGACTTTTCTGTTTATCTGTGGTTTGGTTTCTTTAAAAAATACAGGCACAGGTGTGTTCAAGATGGCGACTGGAGCAGATGTATGGGGAGAGAGCTCCGATGCCTCTCCCTAGAAGTTGCCTCCATCCTACGAACAAAGGGGTCCCACTGACATTGGGGACCCCTACAGACAGTAGTAGCTGTCCAGTGGGCGGATTAGGGCCGCATTGGTCCCCGCCTGATGCTCCAGCGGATCGCGGCCTACAAGGACTATCACGGCCTGCGCGAGGCCCGGACCCAGTCGGCACTATCTCCAGGAGCAGTGACCGCCAGCTTGGGATCCATCGACATCAGGGACCCCGCAGACCTCAACTTCTCACTGGAGGAGGGACCCAGACCAGACCGACCCCCATCCGCGGATTCGGGGGATCGAAGCTTACTGAGGCCTATGAAGCCTGTTGCAGCCTATACGAGGCCTGGACCCGGCCTGTACAGCACCCAGGGCAGGTGAGCTCACATCTGGGGGAACATGGTGCCCTTTACTGCCCCTAAAACTTGTGCTGGGGCCTGGAACCCTGCTGAGGCCTGCACACTGAGGAGTCCGTGAGCTCTCCCAGCGGGAGATTAAGACCAGCCTGGCCCAGAGGCTCTGTGGAGCGGCCTACACCTACCCCAAACCCTTTAATTTTTTTTTTGCTGTGATAATCCTTTCTACAATTTGAAGCCTATATTGGGACACATGAACTGTCCCATTAAGATTATCCCTATGTAAAAGAAGTCCCGTTGGGGGACGCACGCGTGTAGACAGGGTTGATGGTCACTTAATTCCCCTGGTCCATGCCACTGGAACATCCACCTCAGCATATCGGGCTTCTACACCCTCCCGTACAGATACAAAAAGCCGGAGGTACGTGCGTAGCACCCAGCTTATGCCTCAAGATGCACCCCGCGCTCAAAGCCTAAACACCAGGTTCAGCAAGCAGACTCAGTAGGATGGCGCCCAACCCCCCTGAACCCGATGACACCACGAGGCTTACAAGTGACTCTTGTGGGGACAGTCAGCATCAGCTTCCCTCTAATTTAACCAGCGCATTTGAACACAATCCTGAAGCTTTATTGCATAAATTCTGTTCCATTGTGCGGGAAGAGATTACAACTGCCTCTCGCAAGCTGTCCTCTGATCTGGTAAAAGGTCTAAAGTAACTGGGCAATTGTGCTCATCAACTAGAACAACATATGGGTCTGGTGACTCAAGTTTTGGAAGGTCACGAACAGGAAGTGGAGGATTTGCATGTTGAGTTGGATACTTTAAAAGATAAATTGGAAGATGTTGAGAACAGGGCCCGTAGAGATAATCTCTGCATCCAAGGGGTTCTGGAAGTGATTACTAACTTATAGGGCACTGCTACCGCTGTCTTTTAAGAACTGGCTCCTGAGATCCGTATCTACAGAGCTTTAGCCCCTAAACCCACTGAAGGCCCTACCAGGGACATTATCATTAAGTTCCACTTTTACCGTACTAAAGAGCGCCTACTACAGGTGGCTCGGAATCAAACAACTTTGGAATTCCAGGGTAACACTCTTCAGTTGTCTCCAGTCACGATAGCTAAACGTTGTACCCTAAGGCCCTACCTTCAAAGTCTACAGTCCGCTGATATCAAATACAGATGGGGTTTTCCATTCAAGCTCTCTTTCTCCTATCAAGGTCGTCAGTTTCAGGCTTCTTCTCCTACGGATCTTCGCCACCATTTTCAGGAACTGAAATTGGAACTGACACAAGCCCAGGCTGAGGAGACTGCAGTCCCTGCACGTTTGCGGGGCTCCCAGTCCTCGAGCAAGTCACCTCCTACAAGTCAAAGTAACACTCAAGCTCTTCGATCTCTGGAGGCTCAACGTTTCCAGGAAGTCTCCACAAGCTGACACTCTGTATCCAGTTGGGCGCTCACATTTTTCCATTTTTTTTAAATGTTGGCGACATTGCCCATAGGTGCTCCTTTTTCTTTTTTTTAGCTGACTCCCAGCTCCTGAGTGGCGATGTGATATATCACCTCCTTTACTGAGGTCTACGGCTCTGTGGCTGTGTTAGGTCTATTTGGATATATCTATTCATGCTGCTGATCGGGGGTGGATTGGATGTGGGTCTCCTGCCATGGGCGAGACTCTGTTTATCGAGCTGGCCCATGAGTGGACTCATGCCCCTGACTGTCCTGGAGTTTCCCCACCTCTGTATTGCTAACCGATCGTAGCTCCTATAGCCAAGACCTCCTACTCTCTAGCTCCCTTGTCTCCTCCTCCCATGCTCATCTCCAAGACTTCTCCAGAGCTTCCCCCATCCTCTGGAACTCTCTACTCCAATTTATTAGACTATCACCTACTCTGCTCACTTTTAGGCGATCTCTGAAAACCTATATCTTCAGGGAAGCCTATCCTGCCCTCAGCTAATACTGGAACCTTCTATTCTGCCAACCAGTTCATCCCCCACAGTTACTACCATTTGTACCACTAGCCCCTCCCTCCTAGATTGTAAGCTCCAAGGAGCAGGGCCCTCAAATCCCTCTTGTATTGAACTGTATTGTTGCTGTATTGTCTACCGTTATATTGTAAAGCACTGAGCTAACTTTTGGCGCTATATAAATCCTGTATAATATTAATAATATTTGTAGACAGCTTGATCATGGAGTTAATTAGCCTAAGTTGTTTGCTAAACATTTTCCTGTTTTAGTTAATCCGAGTGGTTTCGGTGGACTACCGCGTCCCCCTTCGAGCTGGTGAGTGGTCTAGACAGCTGTCCTGCCCACTTCTCAGCCTTTATGTGGGTTTATCCCCCACAGTTGGTTGTTACGCTATTCGTACTGATCTTATTGTGTAAAATGAATATTACATGTATACCTGATGGTTTCTTGCTTTTTTTCTTCTTTCCTGTCTTTTTTTCTCTCCCTGGTCTCTTGTCTTGTGTATTTTGTGTTTTCACCAATTTTTTTCAGGGTTTCCAGGGATCGTGACGGAGGTGCTTTTCTTCCTTTTCGGTTGCCATGTCTTTTGAACTGGTTATCCCTGAATGTTCAGGGAATGAACTGCCCTCAAAAACGGGTGAAAATATTCAAGTTTCTCTGGGCTCGCCAGGTGGATATCGCCTGTCTGCAGGAAACTCATTTTTCTACCTGTCAGGGATCCCCTCGATCCCCGCCGCGTTGGTCCCGGCGCAGGCGCAGTATGCCGCCCGGCGCAGGGACTCGAGCACTGGTTCCGGGCCGGCCGCGGCGTTCGAGTTCGCGCATGCGCAGTAGAAGCCGCGGCCGCCCGCTGGGCACCAATGGCAGCGCAGGGCGGGATATTTAAACGACCCTGAGCTGTCATTCAGTGCCTTCTGGTCTTTCCTGCATTCTGAATCCTGTGAACCTGTACCCTGTAAGTTATTGACCCGGATTGAACCTGACCTTGCTGTTTTCGCCTGTTCTGACCCTTGCTTTGCCTGACCTCTCTCCTGAATGCCCCCTATTGGATTTGACCTGCTGTTGCTGACCTGGCGTGTGACCCGACCATTCTATGCCCGCTGCCTTGTACCTTGCCGCCCTCTCTGTTACCGACCCGGCCCGTCTGACCCTGCTCATCCATCCATCCATCCCGTGCAGTGGGGTCTTCTGACCTCCTCACATCAGACTCTTCCCCGTGGGAGCCCCTTGCGCATACTACTACCACTGACGGACGCACCCGGTAGTCACGACCTGGTCTCAGGGAGCTCCAAGTCCATCCCCACCATCAGGGGCCCTGGTGAACAAGCACCCTGGGACTTAGACTCCGTGCGCTGGGGACGCCTATTCAGTGGAGTGCTAGTAGTACCGCCGGGCGGTCCCTTACACTACCACTTCCAACCCAAAGTATTTTGATGCATGCTTTCCTCAGGTTTTTCAAGCTACTGGCCCTACTAAACAAAGAGGAGTCCTTATTGCTTTCCACAAAAATACCCCATTTGTTTGTGTGAAGGGCATTGCTGACCCAAATGGTAGGTATCTTTTGTTACAAGGCTTGATTCAGAATGTAGATGTTACAATTTTGAACTATTATGCTCCCATTGTCAATCCTGGACCCTTTTCATCGCATGTCTGCTCCCTTCTTGCAACTCATCAGCGGGCTACTCTTCTGGTGGCGGGGGATTCCAATACAGTCTTAATTCCTACCCTTGATAAGTACCCCCCGGAGGACTCTAATCCTTCCGCTGCAGCTAAATCTTTTACCCATACTTTACAAACCCAGGACTTGGTAGAAGTATGGTGCGAAATTCACCCCGGGGGGGAAAGACTACACCCATTATTCTCATCCTCATCATTCCCACTCTAGAACTGACCACGCCTTTGTGTTACGTAAACATCTCTCCCTTGTACGCTCCATTTCTATTCTCATGGTACCGTGGTCTGGTCACGACCCTATATTGGAGGTTTATTGATCTCTCCTCTGTAAGCCTTCCTACTCCATTTGGATTATGAATGACTCCCTGCTTTCACTGAAGGAGGTTCAGGCAGATCTTCTGCGCAAATCCTAAGAATATTTTCAACTTAACTCGGGTTCTGTCTCCTCTTCAGTGATGCTGTGGGAAGCTTACAAGGATGTCCTTCAGGGCCATATTATTCAGACAGCTATGAGGCGCAGGAGGGAGAGACAACACAAACAGCGTCAGCTTGAATCGCAGCTAGCTTCTATATCGGCTCAGGTTGCAGCCCCCAGGTACACCCAGCTGAGGTGGAGGAGACTGCTAGTGGGAGCAGGGTGCAAGGGAGAAGACACAGGGAATCCAATGGGCAAGCCGAGGTCAGGACAGGCGGAAAATTAGCAAGGTCAGGAATAAAGCCGGGGTCGGTACACAGATAGACAATACAGGAAACTAGCAAGGTCAGTAACGAAGCCTGGGTCGGTATACAGGATACACAGGAAACACACGGGAGCTCCAACAACACAAAGTTGTTCAGGCAAAGTGGGACAGACTGAGCATGTCTTAAATAGACAAGCCAGCTAGAAGGAGGCCCAGGAAGTGATGAAATGGAAGGACATAAAACACAGGGAATAGCAGATGATGCCCACAGGTGAGCACAGACAAACACACATGTAAAGGAATCAAGAGCAGCAAGGAGGTAAGAATAAACACACAAGAGGCTGCAAGCTAACTTGTGACACACGGGCTGATCCCCAGGCTATTTCCTATTTCTTGTCTCACCTGTCTTTGCCCACTTTGACTCAGGCCCATAAAGACTTGATAGACTGGGATATTCAAATATCAGAAGTCTTACATTGTATTGCTGATTTGAAGTCGAGCAAGCGCCCAGGCCCAGATGGATACACGGCTTTGTATTACAAGAAATTAGCTGATGTGCTTGCTCCTCACCTTTCCGCTATGTTCAACATGGTGAAGAGTGGTTCGGCTTTTTCCTCCAATTCGCTGACTGCTAATGTGGTTATGATCCTGAAACCTGATCGAGACTATTCTTCTTGGGTGAATTATATGTCAATTTCCCTTATTAACATTGACATGAAAATTCTAAGTAAAATTTTAGCCACTCGTTTGAATTACTTTCTTTCTCGGCTGATCAAAAAGGATCAGGGGGGTTTTGTCCCCCATAGAGAAGCGGAGGACACCATCAAATGAGTTCTGCAGTTGCAACAGTTGGCTCATATTCGCAAAATTGATATGCTGCTTTTATCCTTGGACATCAATAAGGCTTTTGACACTTTATCCTGGCTTTACCTCATGTCGGTCCTTCACCATTTTGGTTTCAGTCCCTCGTTCTTGTGTTGGAATTCGTCGCTATATACGTGCCCCAAAGCAAAACTTAAATATTATGGATTCGAGTCTTCAATGTTCCCGATTGGTAGGGGTACTAGACAGGGTTGCCCGCTTTCCCCTATACTATTCATTTTGGCTTTGGAAGCCCTGACAGAAGCTATTTGTATGCATCCTGATATTAAGGGACTGGATTTTGCCGGCTCTCAACATAAGTTTTCCCTGTTTGCTGATGATATATTGTAGTCAGTTATGAATCCGGGGGTCACTCTGCCAAATCTACTCTTGGTTTTGGATTCCTTTGCTGCTCCTTCGGGCCTTCACGTCAATCCTGCCAAATCTAGGGCCATGTTTGTAACCCTTTCACCGTATTGTTGGTGACCCAAAAGCATTCTTTCCCTTTTCAATGGCTCTCATCCTTGTTGTATTTGGGGATTAAGCTCACCCCGTCTTATGAGGGACTTTATCGGGCTTACTTCCCCTCTGTTTATAAGGATTTGACAGAGATGTTGTCCTCCTGGACTCATTTTCCCCTTTCATGGTTCAGTAGAATTAATGCGATTTGTATCACTTATCTCCCTAAATTATTGTACGTGTTTTGAGTTTTACCGGTCCCTGTCCCTTCACATATATTACGCATTCATCAGTGGAAACTTCTGTCTTTTATCTGGGGCTCCTCTTGACCTAGAGTTAACAAACAGATTTTATTTGCCTGTAAGACTGCAGGAGGGTTGTCCGTCCCGAATCTTCAGTCTTACTATTTAGCGGCTAATATTGCTCCCCTAGCTCATCTTCACGCATCCTGCAATATCCCCTTTTGGGCTACTGTAGATCTGATGGATTCTCACCCGATACAACTCTCTTCTTTGCTGTGGCTTCCTCCTATTCATCACCTTTCACCCCTCAGCCCGATGTTGATGCACACACTTCGACTTTGGGATTCTATTAAATATTATGCTGGTCTCATTTCTCCCCATCTGCCTTTGCCTTTACTATGTTTGCTCCATAACCCATTATTTCTCCCAGGCCTTGACAATCCCGGACAGCTTACATGGTGGCCAGCTCATTGCTTCCACGTCATACATTCTTTGCTTTCTCCCACCCAGATACTCACCTACTATGCTTTCTTCTTACAATATCCCATTGCGGGAGCACTTTGGCTACCTTCAACTCCATCACTTTATCAATACATTAATACATGCGCATTCAGGATCCTATGGGCTGACCCCTTTTGAAAGTTTTTTGCAGACATAGACCCCATGCCCTGGGCTTCATCTCTCTTGTTTACTTTGCACATATTTCTTACAGAACGCCCCCGGTTCGCTCTTATCATCAGCAATGGCAATCAAAACTCGGGAGGAGTCTGGATCAGCAAGACTGGCAGATCATGATCCAAGCAAATGTTCGAGGAATGTAATTATATTAGAAAATGCCTATAAGGTCCTTTACAGATGGTATTACATGCGTGCCCGTTTGGCCCGTTTTATCCCCGCATATTCCCCGATTTGCTTCCGGGGTTGTCAGCAAATAGACACTGCAAGTAGGTAGGTGGTCTTTTCCTGTTCCTTGGGTGCCCCCTCAAGATACCAATGGTCACACCTGGACACAGCTACGAGATCTCGGAAACTGAATGCACTCAAGTTACCTCAGTTGCGATTGCAATACACTTTAGTTTTATTGGCATAACATCAGGGTTTTTATACTGTAGTCTCTGGGCAAACACACCCTCAGACCATCCAATCAAATACATGTACTTTATTTTTACCTTAACTCAACAATTATGTGTATGAGGTTTGCATTTGCACTCTTCTGCCTTATCTGTCACACCATATCTGGTCTAACGCCCAGACCATGACTATAATCTGACCCAGCGCCCAAGCTGTGGTTACAATTTTTCAGAAATGAGAGTAAAGCTTATCTCCTTTTTTGTAAAGTTTGCAAAAACACTTTTTTCTACATGAAGCTGGCATAGACAGTTTTGTTAGAGTGTACAAACATCTAGCATCTTGTATTAGTGTATACAAAATGGATTCAGTTATATTTTATTTAATACTTTCAGGAACCATGGCCCATATTTGGTGGACATGCCCCAAGGTTTGCCGACTGTGGATTAGGGTTTATGCCCTTCTTCGCACTATGTTTCACACAAACATTAAATGTAACCCATATGAAGCATTACTATTTAAACCATTAGTGGACCTACTCCGTTCTGAGCGGCAGCTGGCATCGCATCTAGTTATGCCTACCAAACTAATGATTGTGAGGGCTTGGAAGACCCCCCCTCCTCAGCTTCGAAGCAGTCAAAAATCGGATGAATTTTATAATGGTTAATGAGAAACTGATGTTGTTAGACACTCATCCAAAGTTTTTACAGATCTGGCGTCCCTGGCTTGATGTAGCCCAACCGTCTAGATTTGATCAGACCCTTTTATCGATATGAGACTTTTTTCGCTGCATCCTCTGGAACCCTTTTTCTTTTTCTCTCTTTTTTTTTCTCCCTCTTTCTTTCCCTTCCTATTTGTTCTGTTTGTCTTCATGATATTTGTGCTCATTATAACCTTTTTTCTTTTGTAAATAAAAGAACTGCATCAGCAATACCGTATCTATCTGTTGGACTTCCTCGGGGGTCCTGGATACAGAATGCCAGTGTACATCAGGTGAGGCTCTGTGTTCCACCTTTCCTGCCTTTTGTAGGCGGATCGTGTGCTGATCTTTGATCGTTGTGTACCAATTCTTTGGTCTCTAATTGCCCACCATTTTTGCAAATTGTGATGCTTTATTTTATCTCTTCATATGCTGCACTTGTCTATACTTCTGTGCATTTTTTGTACTATTCACCAGAAAACTTGTAAGTTTTATTTGTTGTTGGTCAGTGCTCTTGTTTCTGACTGTTACTCTGACGTTGTCTATTCTATAAAAAAATCCATTGTAAAAGAAAAAATACAGGCAAAGCACAACAGTGGAAAAGTGCCATTAAATTAACTGCCACCCTTACATGAAATTACTAAAAACTGAGAATTCACCCTGATTCACTTTAAGATGAATAGGCTGAAAGCTCAAGTGATTGACTGGGACTGCTGGAGTTACTGTGACTCCAGAGATGATAACATTACATTTTTGCTGGCCAGTATGTGTTATGTCCCTGCCAGCGGTAGCCTCTAGCTTTCCACAGACCGGAATCCCCCAAGGCGCGGAATCTATGTCCCAACCTGCTTGTTCACCAGGGCCCCTGATGGTGGGGATGGACTTGGAGCAGGCCGAGACCAGGTTGCGACCCCGGGGTTCACCCAGCTGTTGTAGAACCGGAGGTGTATAGCAGCTGAGAGCCTGATGTGAGGAGGTAGCGAGAGCAGAGTCGGGCAGGCCGGGTCGGTAACGGTGGAGGCAGAATGGTACCAAAACAGTAGACAGAAGGATAAATGGGTCACAAGCCGGGTTCGGTAACAGGAGATCGGAACGTGCAGGATTAAACATGAGAATGGTCAGACAAACCAGGGATCAGAACAGGAGACAATCAGCAAATCAGGGTCAAGCAGGGTCGGCAACAAGGCAATCTCAATACAGGAAACACAGGATACAGGTAAGACCATACGGCAATTAGAACACAGACCTGTCCTGTTTTAAATAGGGCGACCTGCGCCCTGATTGGTGCCAGGCGTGCGTCCGCGATCATGAGTGCGCATGCGCGACCGCCGCTGCCGTTGCAGGTGCCCAGGTCCCAATGCTTGCACGCTAGTCCGGCCGGCCTTACCCATGCACGATCGCTGCCAGCTCCAAGGTCCCTGACATTGCCCCACCCAGCCTCCGGATGCCCACCCATTTCCCCCTTTGAGGCTGGTTGCGAAGGAATTCGCGCATCAATCAGGGAGTATGGACATTTTGAGCAGGTTCCCACGAATTCTCCTCTGGCCCATAGCCTTTCCACTTGATTAGGTATTGCATTTGATCACCCCTTTTCCTGCAGTCCATAATTGCCTCTACCTCAAATTCCTCTTCCCCATCAATGTCTGTGGCCTCTGGGGGTCTAGATCTGTGATCTAAAAAGGGATCTGGTACTGCAGGTTTCAGCAGCGACACATGGAAAACCAGATGTATTTTAAGGGATTCGAGAAGTGCTAGTTTAAATGCCACTTCATTGACCTTACGTTCTACTTGGAAAGGCCCCACAAATTTGGGTGCCAATTTCCTTGACGGACATGCCAGTTTTAGGTTGGTTGTAGACAACCAAACCTGATCCCTGGGGTGTATGACCAATTCCCCCTTTCTTCTCCTGCCAAACAACTTCTTACTATCTTCCTGGGCTCTAGCCATTGTTTCCTGTAATAGTTTATCTTGTGAAGAAATTTAGGGTCTCCTGGGTTGCTGGGACTGAGTTTTCTGGAACCAGGTCTGGCAGGAAAGTAGGGTGGAACCCATAGTTGGCGAAGAATGGGGATTGATTGGTGGCAGAATGGTTCGCATTATTGTAGGCGAATTCCGCCATTGGCAGAAGTGTCAGCCAGTCGTCTTGCAGAAATGATGTGTAACATCTCAGATATTGTTCGAGTGTCTGATTGGTCCGCTCTGTCTGCCCGTTAGTCTGTGGGTTGTAGTGACTTTTGGGGGACTATTCATTAAAAATATGATTTTATTCCAAAAGTAAGAAGCCCAGCTGTCTGTGAGGGGTTAACCTTTCTTGGTTGGAATTCAAGTGACCTTCTCATAGATGACAAAAACCCAATGAGTGGGAGAAACTTGGAAGAACAATGAAACACACACCACTATTGAAATGCCTCCAGGTGATCAAACAAAGTCCCAGAGAAAAAGACAATGAAAAACTTAAATATCTTCTAATACTACTTCTCAATCTTTTAAAACTTCTGAAAAACTTCTACTAAACGTCTAAACTTCTGAACCTCTACACTCCTACACTTGTCCTAAAAACTGCAACCCACTGCACTATCTCTCACTTGCTCCCTGTGGCCATTTTGCTGAAGGAGTCCAGCTGCTATTTTGTCTTGAGGACCATTTGAAGGCCCCAACTACAACCCACTGGGGGAATCCTCAAACTCAAGGTTCTGGGGAGTGGTGA
This sequence comes from Staurois parvus, assembly GCF_062004578.1. Classification (NCBI taxonomy): domain Eukaryota; kingdom Metazoa; phylum Chordata; class Amphibia; order Anura; family Ranidae; genus Staurois; species Staurois parvus. The sequence continues at coordinate 352,558 of NW_028318272.1, read as the reverse complement.
GACTGCTAAGAGTTTATATTGTATCTTATATTTCCTATTTTTCATAGACTGATAGCATTTGTATTGGGTGTTTAGATATATTAAGATATATATATATATATATATATATATATATATATGATTATTGCTAAAAATGATTTGATTTACGATTGAAATTATAGATCTTGCAGAATTAATTAATTTGTAGTTGGTTATAGTGCCATTTTATCAGAGAAGATTTTCTGACATTCCTATGGCCACGGAATGATAGAAATACTTCCTGAAGCACTACAAGGTTATCACTTATAACAAAATTTAAATCTTAATCTTTACCATTACCTATATCTGTTGTTTGGTATATAGAATTAGTATATTATATTTTTGATTGTATGTACAAGTATACATTTATCACCAGTCTTTTGCGTTTGTATTAATATATATATAATTTTTGTACATAAATAAATGTATTTCTTTATTTATTAAAAAGGCAATTTTTGTGTATATGGTACGAAATCATAATGGCTAAAAAGAACTCAAGGTATATTATTAAGTGGTGATCAAATTATTAAGGTGTCCAAATTATTGATTCATTAAATATTTGCCGTATTTTAACGGCTGGAGGCACTGCAATATTTTGTTTAAGGGAAAGGACACCACCCTACATAATTAGAATAAATTATTACATAAACCACCACAGGGTGAAACACTGAAGAAAACGATAACTTTATCTCCAACCCCTCACATAACGCCTTCCAGAATTTGGACGTGAATTGAACTCCCCGTTCCAAAACAACATCCTTTGGCACTCCGTGAAGTCTCACTATCTCCTTAATGAAAACCTGTGCCGTTTCGGAGGCGGATGGTGTCTTTACTAGTGGAAGGAAGTGGGACATCTTAGAAAGACGGTCTACCACTACAAAGATCACGGTGTGATCCTGCAAAGGTGGCATTTCCATGATAAAATCTAAGGAGATCATACTCCAGGGCCGGTCAGGTATTAGCAAGGGTCGCAGCAGGCCCCAAGTCCTGTCTCTGGTGGGTTTATTTTGATTGCAGATAGGGCAAGATTTAACGTACGCTTCACAATCTTTGGCCATATTTGGCCACCAAAATGTGTGTCATGCCAATTCTAAGGTTTTGTGTATCCCAACGTGACCCGCCAGTGGATGGTCATTGCAATAGCCTAAAACCAGGGACTGAGCCTCCTTGGGTACCAGGATCTGTTCCCTTCTCCAAAAAGAGACCTTCCTTGCTCTGTAATGAGATTCCAGGTAGATAAGAACCCGGGTGGAGGCAGCCTGCAGTTTGGACAACAGCTCAGACTGGAGCAATAAGAAGCTACCTGCCAGTAAGATGGTATCTGGTTGAGGTGTCTCTCTAGGGTCCTCAAACATCCGGGAGAGAGCATCTGGTTTTGTGTTTCTAGACCCATGACGGTAGGTGATATGTAGGTTAAACCTCGCAAAGAATAGTGCCCATCTGGCCTGGCGTGGACAGAGGTGTTTAGCTGTCTTCAGATACTCAAGGTTTTTATGGTCGGTATAGACCAAAATGGGATGTAGGGCTCCCTCTAATAGATAGCGCCATTCTTCTAATGCTGCCTTGATGGCTAACAATTCCCAATCCCTGATATATTAGTTTCTTTCTGAGGACTTACTGTACTTTTCAGGACAGGAGCGCACCATGTGACCCGCTGCTCCGCAGTATAGGCATAGATTGTTCGATCAACGTCTCTGACATTCCTCCATAGAGAGGGAAGACCGCATCAGACCGAGCTGCATGGGCTCAGCCCCCTCTGACGGTTCTGGACTCCGATTGCTGACACTGACCCTTGGCAAGACTGGTACATTTGGCAGCATCCATGAGGTTCTTTGCCCCTGGCTGGACCTCTCCTGTGTCCTTTCCCACAACCTGCGATCGATCTGGATGGCCCGGTCTATTAGGTCTTCCAAGGAGTCAGGGACTCCTATTCTTGCCAATTCGTCCTTTAGCGGGTCAGACAATCCCAACCGGAATTGATGGCGCAAGGCTGCGTCATTCCACTGAGTGTCTCCACTCCAACGCCTAAACTCAGCTGCATAATTCTCTGCAGCCCAGTGTCCCTGCTGTAGGGAATAGAGGGCTGCCTCAGCCGAGGCAGCTTGATGCGGGTCATCATAAAGCTGCGCCATTGCCTTGAAGAAGGTGGCAACAGAGTTTAGGTGTGGGTGGCGAGTCTCCATCAGGCGATGAGCCTATCCCTGGGGCTCACCCTGCAACAAGGATATAATAAATCTTACCTTCACAGATTCAGATGAGAAGGTCCGGGGTTGCAGATCAAAATTTAGCTGGCAGGAGTTCTGGAAAGCCCTGAACTTTCCTCGATCCTCATTGAACAGCTCAGGGGTTGGCACTCACAGTTCTGGTGGAGGGATGGAAAATGCTGCTCCAGTGGAAGGTCCAGCTGAGCCCGTGGCACTCACCGCGTCTGATGTTGTGGGGCAAGTGTGGCCAAGCTCTGAACCTGTCCCTCCAGATGCTTATATCCTTCTTCCAGCGTTTTCATGGCCTGTGTGAGTCCCACCAGGTGTTGGCACATCTCTTCCCAGGGAGAAGGTCCTCCTCCAGACTCTGTCATGGCCGTATGGTTCTGTTATGTCCTTGCCGGCGGTAGCCTCTAGCGTTCCACAGACGGAAATCCCCCAAGGCGCGGAATCTAAGTCCCAACCTGCTTGTTCACCAGGGCCCCTGATGGTGGGGATGGACTTGGAGCAGGCTGAGACCAGGTCGCGACCCCTGGGTTCACCCAGCTGTGGTAGAAGCACCACCGGAGGTGTATAGCAGGTGAGAGCCTGATGTGAGGAGGTAACGAGAGCAGAGTCGGGCGGGCCGAGCCGGTAACGGTGGAGGCAGAACGGTACCAAAACAGTAGACAGAAGGATAAACGGGTCACAAGCCGGGTTCGGTAACAGGAGATCGGAGCGTGCAGGATTAAACAGGAGAATAGTCAGACAAGCCAGGGATCAGAACAGGAGACAATCAGCAAATCAGGGTCAAGCAGGGTCGGCAACAAGGCAATCTCAATACAGGAAACACAGGATACAGGTAAGACCATACGGCAATTAGAACACAGACCTGTCCTGTTTTACATAGGGCGACCTGCGCCCTGATTGGTGCCAGGTGTGCGTCCACGATCGCGAGTGCGCATGCGTGACTGCCGCTGCCGTTGCAGGTGCCCAGGTCCCAATGCTCGCACGCTAGTGCGGCCGGCCATACCGCGCATGCGCAGACCTGTGCACGATTGCGACCAGCTCTGAGGTCCCGGACAGTATGGAGCAACTAACTCAGTATCTTGCTGCTAAGAATGATGTTCGTGTTTACTGCCACCATTCGCCACTGGAAGTCACATGTCCTGGAACCGAATGTGGTGTTATACACCTGGCAGAAGAGCACCCGAACATTGGCTGGTGACAGAAGTCTAGGAGAGCACTGATGCCATGTTAAACCAAAGGAAAGAGGCTGATCACCATGATGACATATTTCGGGGGCTTTCCCCTTCCTCAGGTCATAACTACTTGGCCTTTCAACCAGGGGAGGACTGACCATTTGGAAACTCGGGCACTGCCCGAGGGCCCGGGGTCAGTAGGGGGTCCCATGAGATGCCCCTGGTTCCTTTTTCATAGGCTTTTTTGAGTTTGGGCAAGGACACAGGGGCCCCATGATCCCCTATTGCCCAGGGCCCCATGAGTTGTCAGTCAACCCCTGCTTTCAACTTATGTCAGCTGGCTTAGAAGGTACAATAATGGGGACTTTGTTATGTGTTAAAAAGGTGGATGTCTAGAAGCTATTTGTCCATGTGTGTTGGAGTAGATTAGTGAGAGTTTACAATCTGTGTAGCAAAAGTAAGTTACTATATAGTGCTAGATTGTATTTTAATAATGTGAATTGCAGTGTGGTCAGCTATATATTCTTGTATACCCACCTGTGTTCACAGGTCAGGACCCAACCCAATCTTTTTGTGTGTATCAGCAAAAGCTGTAGTTGCTGTTTAGCGATGAGCCAGATATACCTAGGTTTGGTTCACGGCAGGTTAGGTGAACATGACTAAAGTTTGGGGGCTGAATTTGAACCACAATTAAGTCAATAGTAGACAAAATAGGAGTTACAAACAATAATTATACTTTTCTAAGCTGATATGCTAGATGGCACAGGGGGTTGAGCACTGCCCTGAAGGACATTTAACAAAGCAAAGAAACAGTTTTTAACCACTTGACCCCCCTTTCCTGACCAGGTCATTTTTTGTTATACGGCACTGCATTATTTTACCTGACAATTACATGATCATGCTATGCTGTACATAAATGAAATTTTATGTCATTTGTTTCCCACAGATAGAGCTTTCTTTTGGTGGCAAAGACCAAACATTTTGAAAAAAAACTATTTTTTTTTTTACTTTCTGCTATAAAACATATCTAATGAACATATTTAAAAAAAATCGAATTTATGCCAATAAGTATTCTGCTACATATTGTTGGTAAAAAAATATATTGATTGGTTTGCACACAAGTTATAGCATCTACAAACTATGGTATATATACTGGAGGTTTTTTTTTTATACTAGTATTGGCATCGATCAGTGACTTATAGCGGGACTGCGATATTGCGGTGGACAATCTGACACTGACACTTTGTGGTAACCAGTGACAGTAATACAGTGATCAGTGCTAAAAATATACACGGTCCCTGTACTAATGACTCTGGCTGGGAAAGGGTTAAATATCTAGGGTGATCAAGGGGTTAGCTGCGTACCTAGCTATGTGTAATGTGTACTGTGTGTGCTGTTTTCACTAGGTAATGTACTGGATTCTATTCTCTGCTTTGCAGGGAAAGAATATCCAGCACATCACCGCTGACAGGACACAGCTCTGCCTTGTTTACATAGGCAGAGCTGTGTTCTGTCTGTTTCTTATGTGTGCTGCACTGCACTGGCTTTGCACAGTCCATTATCAGGAAGTGCAAAATCGCATTTATATACAGTAAGTGATTTTGCACAGCCACCATGTAGCAGTACATCTGCTATGGGGCAGTCGGCAAGTGGTTAAATTCTATTTTTGGCAAAGAACAGATATTTTAGTGACACCTAAATCCATTAGTGATGTACGATTGCATTGAAGAACATGCTTAGGGACCCCCTGACCTGACCCTGCCTATGAAGTATCACATCTATAAAATTTATACAATCTACTACTAGTGATGTGCCAAACACCCCCCTGTTTTCAGCTCGTGGTAAAACATTAGAACCTACAGAATGTTCGACCACGAACTTTGAACACAAACAATTTACTGAGTTGTATCTTACCACATCTGAGTATGTGGTAAGATACCGCTCACTTACTAAAATACTGCATGAGTTATATTATTAAGTCATGTGGTATTTTAGTAGTGAAACATTCATTATTGTTTCAGCTGTCAACTGGCTTCCCCACTGACAGCTGAATGTAAAAAGAATTGCCGATATTGCCCGACAATTAAAAGAAGTTAAAAAAAAAACGTTGTGGGGTCCTCTCTCCCATCCCAAGCCCTTTGGGTCTGGTATGAATTTTGAGGGGAACCCCCACTCCAAAATTAAAAAAAAAATGGCATGGGGGACCCCCCAAAATCCATACCATGGGGACAAGGGCCTCTTCCCCACAACCCTGGGCTGTGAGTGTGGGGGTCTGTGGGCGGGGGCTTATCGGAATCTGGAAGCCCCCTTTAACAAGATGGCCCCACCAGACCCCACCCCTCCTATGTGAATGTGGTACTCATTCACAAAAACAAAAAAAAGTGTAGTGTAAAAAAAGGCAGGAGACAGTCTTTAAAAAATAAATAAATATGTCCCCCCGAAAGTAGATCCAACATCAATGACAATGCCCGCACCACCACCCCGAAAAAAAAAAAAAAAATTAAACAAACCTGCTCCGCTCCAGGCGCTGGCTCCAGCCATCTGACAGCTGAGCCACGATGACAATTCTTAAATATCCCGTGACATCATCCTGTGCTGTGAATGGCCAAAGCCATAATGCACAGCGGCGCAGGCGCAGATGTGCGAGGGCCTGTTCTGCTGCTCATAGTCGTGTGCATTTGCTTTCACGCATGCGCACATGCACACACAACAGCCCGTTGCTAATGTTGGCGCCAATCAGACTATTTAATCTCAGCAGCACTATTAGCCTGTGCTGTCTGATTTGCAGCTCCCCCTCCTGTATTCCTGTGCCTGATCCTGTTCCTGTGACTGATTACCTGTGATTGACCCCAGCTTGCTTCTTGGACTCTGCCTCTACCATCTGATTCTGCCTGATCTGCTCCCACCAACACTGACCCTGGCTTGTGACCTGACTATTCTCCTGTTTACTGTTCATGTGTGCTCCGCTCATCTGTTACCGACCCGGCTTGTCTGACCCTGCATACAGTCTGCTACCAGCCTGCTTCCCTGCCTACTCTGTTGCCAGCCTGCTCTGCCGGCAGCGGGTCCATCCATCCCATCTACCAGCAAAGTGCCAGCAATCCCTGCACAGACTACAGGACCGAACAGGCACTCATACCCCGCCGTGCTCTTCTGGTTGCTGTTCCACCTTCAGTGGCCCTTGAACCGGAGCTGTACAAGAGGCCTTCCTCCTGCCATCAGGCTCACAAGTGAGGTACGTGACGGGTGCATTGCTTTGGCCAATCACAATGCACTGTCAGGATGTAGTGCATTGTGGGGTACGACAGGCAAACAGCCCACTGAACCCCCGTATTATTCATGTGTTCAAGTCGAACATTCAGCCCAACACTACCTACTAGAGCAAAATTGACATTTACGAAGAAAAGTCTATCCTTAAATTGCTGGCAAAAAGATAGCTCTAAGGCACTTTATTCTGTTTAGAAAAGCAAAGCAGTTGGGGATTACTTTAATCTATACCAAACCTTTATTCCAGATCCCCACAAAAAAAAAAAAAACAGCATGTGTACCCCCCCCCCCTTTCCCCCCATTATTCATACCAGGCTCTTCTGAAAACAAAATTCCCCCAACTTTTATACCAGACCTTTGGCCCTAGTATGGATTTTAAGGGGGGACCCCATGCAAAAAATAATAAAGCATGATTTTCCAAAAAAAACCCCACCAGAACCTTATCCAAGCATGCAACAGGCCTCCTGAACTATACCAGGACAAAATCCCCTCAGCATAAGGATTACACCTTGTTGAAGAGGAAAAGGGCCTCTTCCCCAAAACTCTGGTCTAGTAGTTGTAGGGGTCTGCAGATGGGGGCATATCAGAATGTGGAAGCCCTCTAACAATCACAAGGAACTTAGATACCACACTCCTCATGTAAATGAGTAATGAGTGCCCCTTTTTTTTTATTTTGGCATGGGGGTTCCCCTCAAAATCCATACCAGACCCTGAAGGCTTGGTTTGGATGGTGGAGAATCTCACGCAATTTATTAAAAAAAAATTTGTTGCCGGCAATTCTTTTCACATTCAACTATCAGTGGGGAAGTGCCCGGTAGGCAAGTGGTTAAAGAAGGCCTTAATAAGCACAGTATACCTTGTCACTTTGCTTCTCATTACAATAAAAAAAAGTTGGTCTACTAAATGTAGTTGCCATTAAGTGTATACCTAGAGATTCCCTGACTGCTAATGGGAGATATGCCTTATTATGCAGAAGGGAAACCTTCTGGATTTATAAGCTGACAACCTTGTCCCCCCAAAGGCCTTAATGAAGACTTGGAGGTGCATTGTGTTTTATAGAAATATGTTTTAAGGATGTGTGGATCGGACATGCATTTACTTATTTAAACATCATAATTAGAGATGAGCGAATTATTCAAAAATTCGGTTCGGCTGATTCGCCGAATTCGCCGAATAAATTCGCTTCGAGCCGAATAAATTCGCTGCAAATTTAACTTATAAAAAGGGTGTTTCTAGGCTTCAGAGAGCCTTTATATTAGTGCAGAACACTGTACCTTTAATTTAAATGCCCTTGGAGTCTGCTGGGGAAGAGAAATAATACTGTCAGTCAGTATGACATGCAGATGAGTGCCGTCGATCTTAGAATCACCGCACACTTCACTCATTTGGGCAGTCACGGGGCCAAAACCAGAGTGTGGAGCCACAGTGTGGCGGTGGAGGCAGCAGCAATGGGAGGCCATACAGCACCCTATGACAAAATGGAACCCACCAGCAGTGTGAGGAGACCTGAAAGTGGCACATGGCAGAGTGTGGCGATGGAGACAGCAGCAATGGGAGGCCGTACAGGGACCCATGACACACTCTGGACCTGGCAGCAGCATGAGGAGGCGGTACGGGGGCCCATGACAGATTACGGGCCTGGCAGCAGCATGAGGAGTCGGTACGGGGGCCCATGGCAGATTACGGGCCTGGCAGCAGCATGAGGAGGCGGTACAGGGGCCCATGGCAGAGTGGCAGAGCGTAAGCAGCTAAAATTGAAGGCCATACAGAGGCCTATGTTAAAAAGTCCCCCCAGCAGCAGTGTGGGGAGACGACTATCAAGAGTCCAATGGCAGAGTGGCGGAGCAGAAGCAGCTTCAATTGAAGGCCATACACAGGCCTAGGTTTAAAAGTCCCTCACAGTTAATTCCAATAACGAACTCTACTCCTCCGTGCAATCTACTTACGAGACCCTGGGCAGGTCTGGGTCCAATTTGTGGTAGAGACTGGTTTTGTTCAGCCATGCTTGAGCGAGTAATAACAGGTCTGTGCTGCCCTTTGGTGTCTGGCTTAATGCGCACAACACTGAACGTCCCAGCGTTTGTCAACGATTTGCCGTTAAGTGATGCAAACCCGCTGAACCACGTTCATGAGGAGCCGGTACAGGGGGCCATGAATCAGTATGGACCTGGCAGCAGCATGAGCAGACGACAGAGGCACATGGCGCAGGGTGGCGGTGTAGGCAGCATTATTCTGAAGCCATACACAGGCCTAGGTTAAAAAGCGAAAGCCGTCAGCAGCGTGAGCAGACGACAGAGGCACATGGCGCAGGGTGGCGGTGGAGGCAGCAGCAATGGAAGGCCATACAGCACCCTATGACAAAATGGAACCCACCAACAGTGTAAGGAGACCTGAAAGTGGCACATGGCAGAGTCTGGCGATGAAGTCAGCAGCAATGGGAGGCCGTACAGGGACCCATGACACACTCTGGACCTGGCAGCAGCAAGAGGAGGCGGTACAGGGGCCCATGGCAGAGTGGCGAAGCGTAAGCAGCTTAAATTGAAGGCCATACACAGGCCTAGGTTAAAAAGTCCCCCCAGCAGCAGCGTGGGGAGACGACTATCAAGAGTCCAATGGCAGAGTGGCGGAGCGGAAGCAGCTTCAATTTAAGGCCATACACAGGCCTAGGTTAAAAAGTCCCCCCAGCAGCAGTGTGGGGAGACGACTATCAAGAGTCCAATGGCTGAGTGGCGATCCGGGAAGTCAGCGTTGTGATTGCAGATGCAATGCAGAGATTCTATGAGGTGATGCCGTGGGTGCGAAGAAGATCATATACCGTCGTACTTCCATCCATAAGACGGAACAACCTGCGAACCGGGAGCTTTATTGCCCTGACCCGCTGAGCAGCTTCTGGGATACCCAAGAGGCCCATGGCAGAGTGGCGGAGCGTAAGCAGCTTCAATTAAAGGCCATACAGAGGCCTATGTTAAAAAGTCCCCCCAGCAGCAGCGTGGGGAGACGACTATCAAGAGTCCAATGGCAGAGTGGCGGAGCGGAAGCAGCTTCAATTGAAGGCCATACACAGGCCTAGGTTAAAAAGTCCCCCCAGCAGCAGTGTGGGGAGACGACTATCAAGAGTCCAATGGCTGAGTGGCGATCCGGGAAGTCAGCATTGTGATTGCAGATGCAATGCAGAGATTCTATGAGGTGATGCCGTGGGTGCGAAGAAGATCATATACCGTCGTACTTCCATCCATAAGACGGAACAACCTGCGAACCGGGAGCTTTATTGCCCTGACCCGCTGAGCAGCTTCTGGGATACCCAAGAGGCCCATGGCAGAGTGGCGGAGCGTAAGCAGCTTCAATTAAAGGCCATACAGAGGCCTATGTTAAAAAGTCCCCCCAGCAGCAGCGTGGGGAGACGACTATCAAGAGTCCAATGGCAGAGTGGCGGAGCGGAAGCAGCTTCAATTGAAGGCCATACACAGGCCTAGGTTAAAAAGTCCCCCCAGCAGCAGTGTGGGGAGACGACTATCAAGAGTCCAATGGCTGAGTGGCGATCCGGGAAGTCAGCGTTGTGATTGCAGATGCAATGCAGAGATTCTATGAGGTGATGCCGTGGGTGCGAAGAAGATCATATACCGTCGTACTTCCATCCATAAGACGGAACAACCTGCGAACCGGGAGCTTTATTGCCCTGACCCGCTGAGCAGCTTCTGGGATACCCAAGAGGCCCATGGCAGAGTGGCGGAGCGTAAGCAGCTTCAATTAAAGGCCATACAGAGGCCTATGTTAAAAAGTCCCCCCAGCAGCAGCGTGGGGAGACGACTATCAAGAGTCCAATGGCAGAGTGGCGGAGCGGAAGCAGCTTCAATTGAAGGCCATACAAAGGCCTAGGTTAAAAAGTCCCCCCAGCAGCAGTGTGGGGAGACGACTATCAAGGCCTCCCTCTCAGCAGGTGTGAAAAAGGCCACCATTTTTGAACGGTAGCGAGGGTCCAACAAGGTGGACAGCCAAAAGTCATCCCTCTGTCTGATGGTTATTATTCGGCTGTCACTACGCAAGCAACCGAGCATGCTATGGGCCATTTGTGCCAAGGAATGCGAGGGACTCCCTGCCTCCATCTCCACAGCATACTGCCACGGTGCGTCTAGGTCCTCTGTCTCCTCCTCCTCCTCTACCAGATGCTCCTGCTCCTCCACTCCTGTCCGCTGAGTGGAAAAACCACCCATTTCACTCAATAATTCCTGAGCACCAATGTCCTCCTCTACCTCCTCCTCTTCTTCCTGTCCTGCCTCCACAGGGGTCATGTGGCGTTGAGATCTGTGCGCCACGTCTACCGCACCCTGACCAGCCATTGTTAACAGCATTTGTTCCAGGACGTGCAACAGAGGAATGACGTTGTTCATCCCATAGTCCTGCTGACTCACGAATAGCGTGGCCTCCTCAAAGGGCCTGAGCAAGCGGCAGGTGTCACGCATGAGCTGCCAATGGCTGACATCTAAGTTACACAGGGGAGTACCTTTATCCGCTTGTAACATCAGGAAATCGGTGATGGCCTTTCGCTGTTCGTAAAGGCGGTCTAACATATGTAGGGTTGAATTCCACCTTGTTGCAACGTCGCAGATCAGGCGATGCTGTGGAATTCCGTTCTGCCGCTGCAGCTCAAGGAGGGTGTGCTTTGCGGTGTAGGAATGGATGAAATGCATGCAAAGTTTACGTGACATTTTAAGGATTTCTTGCAGTGGGATGGTGGATTTTAGGAACCGCTTGACAACCAGATTGAACACGTGAGCCATGCATGGCACGTGGCACAACCTTCCTTGACGCAGAGCAGACACCATGTTCTTTCCGTTGTCGGTCAACATGGTTCCTATTTTCAGTTTGCGCGGAGACAGCCATCTGTCGATTTCTCTGTTCATTACACTCAGAAGTTCCTCCCCTGTGTGACTACGTTCGCCAAGGCATACCAGGTGCAGCACAGCGTGACACCGTTGCGCCCTGCACATGTGATATGCCGGTCGGGTAATGGGACTTGGCACGGGGGTGGCGGCTGAGGACACGGCGGAAGAAGAGGTGGTAGAGGCGGACATCTTTGCTGGACCAAGGACGTGCAAACGTGGAGGCAAAAGCGGCGTGACCTGTCCAAGTTGCTGGTGCGGCTGTGCCGGCACCACGTTCACCCAGTGGGCCGTAAATGACATGTACTGTCCCTGACCGTAGTTACAGCTCCACACGTCGGCGCTGCCGTGCACTTTGGCAGAGACCGACATGCTCAAAGACTGGCCCACCATCTCTTCTACATGTGAATGCAGGGCTGGCACTGCCTTTTTGGCGAAGAAATGACGGCTTGGCACTCTCCACCGCGGCTCGGCACAAGCCATCATTTCTCGGAAAGGTGCTGAGTCCACCACTTGGAAAGGGAGGGACTGCAGCACCAGCAACTTGGACAGGAGGACGTTCAGCTTCTGCACCGTCGGGTGCGTGCTCGCAAACTGTTGTCTCTTGGAAACGGATTCCAAGAAAGACTGCTGACGGAATCCGTGAAGAGGAGTAGCAGGAGAAGGAGCATCTGAACGAGCGGAAGATGCCAACGAGCGACAACTCCCCTCAGCAGAGGTGTTGGAGCCTTGACTGGCTGATAGAGGGCGATTGACGTCGGGTGACGGAGCAAGTAACGGAGCGGGTGATGGAGCGGGGGCTGGGGCAGGCAGAACCGCCGTATCTTTATCACAGTTTTCCCAGGCCACCGAATGGCGACGCTGCATATGCTGACGCAACGCTGTAGTCCCAACATTGGCCCCCTGGCCACGCTTGACTTTCTGGCCACATAGTCGACATACGGCTACGTTTACTTCCTCAGGCGGCTTGACAAAAAATTGCCACACCGCCGAGTAGGAAACTTTGCCCCCACTACTCCTTACTGGCTGACTGCTACTTTCTCCGTGCACACCGGCACCACTACTGGCCGTGGTGGTAGGCTGCAGTGGAGCTGGTGCTCTACTCCGTGGCTGTTTGGCTCCACTGACACTGCTGCGACCCTGCTGCCTCCTGGGCAACCCACCGACTGTTTTGCTCGCTGCCAAGCTGGCACCCTCTTCTCCTGATGATGCGGAAGCAATAGCCTGATGACGACGAGGCTGCCAAGTGCGATCAGCCTCATCATCATCAATTAGGGTCTCCGCATCACTACTAGCCCCCTCGGCTGCGTGTGGGTCAGGAGACAGACCTGTCTCTAGACCGGCTACCGAGCCACTCTCCTCGCCAGTATTTCTTCGCCTGGCTGCTGAAGAGGCGGATGTCTCCCCCCGTTCCTGACCGCCCTCTGTTAGCTCTTCCTCACTGTACAGTGGGGCTGAGCCCACAGCATGCGATACTTTGCTTGGTGAGGGAACACCAAAGGACAGGGGCAGGTCGAGGACACGTGATTTCAGTGGGCTTGCTCCCGGGCCATGCCAACTAACGGTTGTGTCTGACGTACCCACCGACCATTGGCTGTAGGTGTCAGAGGTGACCTGGGAAGAGGAAGACGACCGAGTCAACCAATCGATGACGGCAGGGTTGTCGGTGGAGACACGACCGCTGGATGACACCGGGAGCACTGGCCTCTGGCTGCGACTAGTGCTGCCTCGACCCCTTCCTCTGCTGCCACGCCTGCTCGCTCCTGAAACATTGCCTCCTCTGCCACTCCTCTGCGTGTTGTCTGACATACTCTTTAATTCAATAAGCACCCCAAAAATAAAACCGGATTTAACTCTTTGAACGTACAATAGTGGTTGTGAAGCAGAAAGTCAGTTTATTTAGCACAATCGGTCAATTGCAGCTTGCCGTTGGCTGGAAACTGTACGTTTATGTCACTGGAATGCACTAATCACCCAAAAAATATTACCGCCACCCGGCGTGTAAATGGATCTAACTCTTTGAACATACAATAGTGGTTGTGAAGCAGAAAGTCAGTTTATTTAGCACAATCGGTCAATTGCAGCTTGCCGTTGGCTGGAAACTGTACGTTTATGTCACTGGAATGCACTAATCACCCAAAAAATATTACCGCCACCCGGCGTGTAAATGGATCTAACTCTTTGAACGTACAATAGTGGTTGTGAAGCAGAAAGTCAGTTTATTGTACACAATCGGTCAATTGCAGCTTGCCGTTGGCTGGAAACTGTACGTTTCTGTCACTGGAATGCACTAATCGCCCAAAAAATATTACCGCCAGCCGGCGTGTAAATGGATTTAACTCTTTGAACGTACAATAGTGGTTGTGAAGCAGAAAGTCCGTTTATTTAGCACAATCGGTCAATTGCAGCTTGCCGTTGGCTGGAAACTGTACGTTTATGTCACTGGAATGCACTAATCACCCAAAAAATATTACCGCCAGCCGGCGTGTAAATGGATCTAACTCTTTGAACGTACAATAGTGGTTGTGAAGCAGAAAGTCAGTTTATTTAGCACAATCGGTCAATTGCAGCTTGCCGTTGGCTGGAAACTGTACGTTTATGTCACTGGAATGCACTAATCACCCAAAAAATATTACCGCCACCCAGCGTGTATATGGATTTAACTCTTTGAACGTACAATAGTGGTTGTGAAGCAGAAAGTCAGTTTATTTAGCACAATCGGTCAATTGCAGCTTGCCGTTGGCTGGAAACTGTACGTTTATGTCACTGGAATGCACTAATCACCCAAAAAATATTACCGCCACCCGGCGTGTAAATGGATCTAACTCTTTGAACGTACAATAGTGGTTGTGAAGCAGAAAGTCAGTTTATTTAGCACAATCGGTCAATTGCAGCTTGCCGTTGGCTGGAAACTGTACGTTTATGTCACTGGAATGCACTAATCACCCAAAAAATATTACCGCCACCCGGCTTGTAAATGGATTTAACTCTATGAACGTACAATAGTGGTTGTGAAGCAAAAAGTCCGTTTATTTTGCACAATCGGCAAACTGCAGCACCAACTGTGCACGACAGCCACCAAAAAAAAAGGGTGTATGTCACTTTAAATTTTCGATTCTTTGATAGCTGTGTCCCTGAGTAACGATTCTGTGTCCCTGAGTAACGATTCTGTGTCCCTGAGTAACGATTCTGTGGCCCTAAAGTCTCTGTGGCCCTAACTCTGTCCCTTAATACACACAGGTCTGTCTCTCTTGAATGACCGGAGGCTAATGGAGAATTCTAAGATGGCCGCGATTTATAGCTCCACCATTACACAGTGCTGGCTGGCTGCTGATTGGCTAATGCAATCACATGTCATGAATGCATTATGGGTCAGCGCGCCTTGTCTGCGCGCCTTCCCAGAGATCCCAGCCCCATCTTCTCTGTCCATTTTCTCCGTCGCCACACATGTCGCCGCCATTTTTGGGAAAATTCGATTCGTGCATCCGAAGTTTGCTAATCTTCGGATTCGTCGCGAATAGAATTTTTCCAAATCTTCGGAACGAATTCCACTTCGTCATGTTTGATTCGCTCATCTCTAATCATAATGCTTTATATGACACCTCCCACTAGGTGTATCTCACTGTGCGTGTGTGTGTGTAAGCTCGAAAGAGCAGGGCCCTCGAACCCCTCGTGTATCGCATTGTATTGTTACTGTACTGTCTCATGTTCTGTCCCCCTTTGTAATGTACAGCGCTGAGTGAACTGTTGGCGCTCTATAAATACTGTATAATAATAATAATATGTGCATAAATCTCTTATGAGATTGTTGGCTCTCTTTAACAATTTTTATTCACATATCCCCTTATAGGAACACTATCCTTTTTTTGCTCTACTATCAGTTTATATGTATAAGGAACAACAGATCCTATGAGGAGATAATATGTGTTTTTTTCCTTTCCCCTTCCCCCTTTTTTGGCTTTGTATACAACGCTTCTGGGATATATTTTTTATGTATGTGTGTGTGTATATATATATATATATATATATATATATATATATTGTAGCTATCAGCCTGGGATAACATAAAAGGTTCTCATTAATAATATTTGAAATTCATTTAACAAAAGTGATTTGCGCGCAGCACAGTGGCTAAATGGTTAGGACTTCCCCATGACAGTACTAAGGTCATTGGTTTGAATCCCAACTACAGCACCACCTGCCTGGAGTTTGCATGTTCTCTCTCTGCCTGAGTGGGTTTCCTCCAGGTACTCCAATTTCCTCCCACACTCCAAAGACATGTTGGTAGGTTAATTGGTTCCTGTCTAAATTGACCCTAGTATGTGTATGTGTGAATGTGAGATGGGACCTTAGATTGTGTGCCTCTTGAGGGTTAGGGGCTGATGTGAATGTACAATATATATATATAGTTTTATAGAACATTTGTTTCTCTCATTACATGACAGTAAGGCTAACAATATAATTTAGATTACAAAATTTTCCGTTTTACTCAAATTAGTTGGTGCAAAATGAATACACCCCACAACAAAAACGACTCCATGAATTTTAAGGACACCGCCAAGTCTTCTAGGCATGGAATGAACAAGTTGGTGACATATTGCAACATCGATCTTTTTCCATTCTTCAAGAACGACCTCTTTCAGGAGACATACTTGGCCACTTAATCACTTTCACCCTGTCCTTCTTCAGAAATGCAGCAGTGGCCTTAGATGTGTGTTTTGGATCATTGTCATGTTGGAAAAGTGCACAACGATCAAGAACATGGAGTGATGGTAGCATCTTCTCTTTTAATGTAGAGCAGTGCATATGATACCATCAATGAAATGCAGCTCCCCTACACCAGAAGCACTCATGTAGCCCCACTGAAGAACACTGCCATCACCATGTTTCACTGTAGGCACCATGCATTTTCCTTTGTACTCCTCACCTTTGCGACGTTATACAGTTTTGAAGGTATCAGTTCCAAAAACATTTATCTTGGTGTCATCACTCCAGAGTACAGAGTCTCAGCAGTCTTCTTTTTCAGCATGGGCCCTGGCAAATTCTAGGCGGGCTTTTTTGTGCATGGGCTTTAGGAGAGGCTAGATTTGTGGATGAAACCCATGCATGCTGTTCCTCTGCAGAGTACGCCGTATTGTGTCACAGGAAACAATTGCCCCAGGTTGGCTTTCTACTTCTTTAGCTAACTGCAGTGAACTTTTATGGCGACTTTCTTCAACCCTTCTCCTCAGAGGACAATCCTGTCAAGGTGTTAACATCTGTGGGTGGCCTGGACATCTCTGTGATATGGTTGCAGCTACATTTTTGTATCACTTTTGCTACAGTATTCTGACTGATAAGTAAACCTTTGCTGATCTTCTTGTAGCCTTCACCTTTCTTGTGTAAAGAAATTATATTCTCTCAGGCCTTTTGACATTTCTTTTCCATGTGGTGCCATTGCTGACAGCATGAAATGGGAGGGGTGTTCTTTATTAAGTAACATCCTTTTATAATCAACTGTCTGCTGGGCACCTGTTTAATGAATAATTAGACTCACCTGTAATTGAATTCTTGTTAATTAGGCTTTTGTTGTCTAAAATATAGCTTTGCTCCTAAGACTTTCATTGGGGTGTATTCATTTTTGCAACATGATCTTGAATTAAGTTGTTAGGAAAAATACTTTATTTTGTGTGTGCAAATTAACAAATCTTGTTTTCAATTAATGGCCCTCATTTGTGGGAGTATTTTGTAGTAGAGTGTCCCATAGAAAATGTTGATTCTGAAAGAAAAGTAAAAGGTTTTCTGACAAATCTGTTGGGGTGTACTCACTTATGCTGAACACTGTATATATACACATACACACGAACACACACACTTATACTTGAAAAGGCTTTAGTCCATCCATGTATGACTTCTTGCACCTTATTGCCACTTTTACTTATTTTCTCTTTTTTAATTTGTGTAATGTGGTTCTTTTTAGGGTGCTTTTTATTGTTTTTAATGTTAATCCCTTCCTGGCTCAGTTCCACATTTAATACTGGTTGGCCATCTAAAGCCACATGATTTGACAAAGGGCCACGCCCAAAATGCATAATCTTGACAACAGCCCAAGCCTCAGTTCTAGCTTCTGCTTAGCTTGTGGTCCAACACATCCATTTCTAGTCAGTAACATCCACTCAAGTTGCTGACGTCATTTCCAGTGTGACGTCCTTGAGGATCGGCCATACATCAGTGGTCTGTCTGCACTGGTATCCACATTTACATCCACTTATGCTGCTGGCCATCCGGCCATTCATCCACATGATCCCACATCTTATATCAGTCCAGCATCCAGTTTCTGCCATCCTCATCTGATGGAGATAATCTATTTCTGAGACCCAGAACCACATGTCACCACTGGCTTGTCCCTATCTACTATTAGTGGCATCTTGGGTTCTATCTGCATGGAATATTCAGTTTGATAACTGCTTAGTGTGCTGTGGTTTTACACAGTCATCAGCTTTCCTAAGTGCTTACTGTGGACTATTGGATCACATGGGATGGCAATACCTACTCTAGACAGCCTAAAAACATAACATGCAGAATCCTCAGGGACAATGCTCACTGCTGTAAAAAATGCTGCAGTCAGATCAGTACAGTGTATAGTATTTTACAGACCTGAATACACCATGGGCCTATGCCTGGCCATTGGGCACACCGGGCATTTGCTGGGGCTGCCAGGCTTTAGAAGAGCAGCCTGTTGATGTCCGGCTGCACAACAGGAGGTAAGCAGTGACCACAGCCTGGACAGAGCTAACACAGACCGTGTCCACCACTCACCTCCCGCTATGCCTAAAGTAGGGCCGACTGGAAGAGTGGCAGTGATGGCTCTAGTGAACAGCCGATGAGGACACAAAGACACCTCCTCGGCCTGCCGCTGCACACAGCTGCACTGAAGGGACAATATCAGCCTCTCTCCTTCCCAGGCGGGCACACTGACAGGTCTGTAGCGGGGGTGGATTGGGCTCTTTGCTGGATAAGATGTCTCTTTGCTGGATTGGGCTGTCTCTTTATTTAGTTGGGTCCAGCAAAGAGACATCCCAATCCAGCAAAGAGACAGCCCAGTCCAAGAAGGGACATTCCCATTCAGCAAAGAGACATTCCTGTCCAGCAAAGAGACATCCCATCGCTTTGTGGATTGGGATGTCTCTTTGCTGGATGGTGGTCTCTTTGCTAGATTGGGCCATCTCTTTGAAATTATAGGGGGCACTGTGCTGTAAAGGGGCACTACAATCAATACAGTGCCCCTTAATATTACTGTGCGGAGAACCGACTCCATGAATATTCCATCACCAACTGTCCCTGACAATGCCCTTGCACCTCCCCCCCCCCCCTCGGAAATTGGCTGTTCAGTCTAAAATGCCAGGGGCTTTTTTTTTCCCCAGTCCAGGCCTAGGCCTATGTAATCAGCTGAATTTAAAACAGTAAACTTGTAAACTTGCTCTGCTTTCATATCTATAAATACAATAAAAATATCACAGAGAGTAATTCACAAATATATGCATATACATACATTATCTGTTTATAAGGTAATGTAATCTTTGGCTGAAAAAAACAAAACATTATGAATATTTGTTTACACCAGGCAATCCTGTTTAAACAAGTGAACGGTGCTCACCAGAAACATTTGCAATCATTATGTCACGATTTAGAGTGACCTGATTGCTGCAGTGAAAATGAACCCTCAGCTCTCGGATCCTGGAGGTCCCTCAATACTCAGACAGGTTTCATGAGAGGCACTGAAAAAAAAAGTGCTGCACGCAGTGGTGACACATGCGTAACATGTCCCCTCTGTATGCTAATCTATTGCACATTGCCTGTGTTGAACAGTTATTTCCATGACAAGATGCTTATATAGTGCTAATGTATTTTTCAGTGTCTCTTTAATAGCATAGTCTATGTTTCTGGATTATTGCTAAAAGGTGTCCAAGAGTAAGTGAAACACAAACCTCCTGCTCCCAATCCCGTTCACTTCACTTTTTCATTTGTGTCTGAAATCCAATGTTGCACCACAAGACACCACCTCTTCCCTGCACAAAGATTTATTTTTGAAATTACAGACCACATGAAGTAGGAATCAAATCACCCATATTTTAAATTTTCTAGCACTAAAACTAAACATGCAGCATGAAAATAGGATTATGCAGTGCATTGAGGAGAGGATGCAACACTGGACTCCAGGCACTAAATAGTGAGTGAATGTTGGGAGCAGGGCCTTGGATAAGGGGATACTACCAGTCCTCATGTAAAGGGCCCAGGCAGCTGGGTGAATCAAATGTGGGCAGGGAGGGTGATTGGCGTGGTGGGGGGGGGGGGGGGGGTAATTACTGGAACTGATCCCCTGTATGGCTCTCTCTGCAGCAGCTGAAAACTATTTTTTTTCTGCTCTCCCTCCCACTGGCTTTCAGCTGCCGCAGAGAGAACCATACAGGGGATCAGTGCCAGTAATTGCCC
Source organism: Staurois parvus (assembly GCF_062004578.1). NCBI lineage: Eukaryota > Metazoa > Chordata > Amphibia > Anura > Ranidae > Staurois > Staurois parvus. Next base: position 332,536 of record NW_028318272.1, on the reverse strand, counting down.
CCACCGCACCAATCACCCTCCCTGTGCACCATACATTTCTCCCTGTTTCCCAAACTACCCTGTGTACCACCACAGTGCTGCCAGCTTCCCTCCTCTCCTTCCCACTGACAGCTGCAAGCACACAATAGGATCCTTCAGGATGGAGAGTAGAGGAAGGGTCTGGTAAATATGTCACATTTACCAGCCCCTTCCTTTCATGAATGAACACCAATCACTCATTACTACCAGGCAGCACAGTGGCTAAATGGCTAGCACTTTTGCCTGGCAGTACTAGGGTTGTTAGTTTGAATCCCAACCACGACATCACCTGCCTGGATTTTGCATGTTCTCTCTGTGCCTGCATGGGTTTCCTCTGGGTTCTCCAGTTTCCTCCCTCACTCCAAAGACATGCTGGTAGGTTAATTGGCTCCTGTCTAAATTGGCCCTTGTATGTGTATGAATGTGCATTAGGGACCTTATACTGTATGCCCCTTTAGGGTTAGGGACTGATGTGAATGTACAATATATAAGTAAAGTACTGCGTAAGTTGATGGCGCCATGAAAGTACCTGTAATAAGTATAAGTAAAATAAATAATACCTAAAACATATTAAAATGTGTTTTTTTTTTTTGGGGGGGGGGCTGTCAGGTTGGCTTTAAGGGGCCACGTCGTTTCTAACAGCAGCCCTGGTTGGGAGTAGGGTTTCCTGCATTTAACTTACCCTTGGCCAGGTTGTAGTAATACCTTAATCATTTCATTTTATATTTTGCAGTGTTTTGACACAATGTTTCTGAAAAAAATGTATGATCTCTGTATAGTTCCATGGTTATATTAGCCTGATTTTCAAGTTTCCTCCTATACTCTAAAGACATGCTGATGGGATCATTTCCTTTTGTCTATAGTAGCCAAAGTATGTATGTACTGTATGTGTGGACCAATAATTAAATAATGTAAGCTCCTTGAGTGCTAGGCTTCACATGAATGAAGATTATGTAAGGTGCTGAGTATTTTAATGACCCAATGTAAATGCTTGTGTTTAATTATATTAGTGTACTAACCTGAGGAAGAAAAGGAGGGGGAATAGATTGAGACATGTCTCTACAAATCCACAAATACCTGCTCAGGCAGACGAAGCAATGGCACACTCATACTGTATGTGGCATACACAGGCCCATAAATATGTGTATCTCCTGTTCTCTCTCTCTCTACAGCTACATTTCTGTACCTATAACTGTATGTTTATATACAGTATATCATATGTCATATCTATCTCTATATGTATATATCTTTCTATATCTAATTTTTCAACCTCTTGCTGACCACTGTATAGCTGAAAAACGGATCATGCAGCGCATTGAGGAAATGATGCAACACTGGATTGCAGGCAGTGATGGCTACAGCATGGTTGGTTGGCTAGTCCTGGGAGAGTGTTTATAGACGTCCTCCTAGATCCTCTCCTCCTGCGCACCCACAGGGCATGCATCGGGTGCCCTCTGTGATTGCTGTGTCCTTTGTATTGCAGTAAAGGCCCAATCACTGTGACCCTTTACCATGTGATCAGCTGTGTCCATTGACAGCTAATCACATTGTAAACGGACAACCTCATGCACTCCAGCTGTTGTGGAGCTGCAGATTTCAGAATTTTAAAAACTCTAAAATTCACAGAAATTACTCCAAAAGCCAGATGCCTACTTGAATCTGTAGTTTCAACAAAGTGCCAAACAATGTGGCCCATCATATCCCATTGTTCAAAATTCTCAAAGCAAATGCACACCTCTCCCAAGAGCAGGGAGCAGCAAACAAAGAAATGTGCCCACATTACTTAATATTTGAATAATAAATGTAAACAGAGCAATCTAGGATTGAAAACAGATTTAGAGCACCTGTAGATTAGCACTTGGGGCTAAGAATATGCATGCATCATGCATACTGGGGGGGGGGGGTACAATTGGGGGAATCAGTGGTGGAGAAGGATCTGGGAGTTCTGGTAGATCTCAAGCTTAATAATAGCATGCAATGCCAAGCTGCAGTTTCTAAAGCGAGCAAAATCTTCTCTTGTATTAAAAGAGGTACAGACTCCAGAGAGAAAGAGAGGGATATCATATTACCCCTGTACAAATCATTAGTAAGACCTCATCTGGAATATGTAGTTCAGTTTTGGGCACCAATTCACAAAAAGAACATTGGGGAACTGCAGAAAGTACAGAGAAGGGCAACCAAAGTAATAAGAGGCATGGAGGAGCTCAGCTATGAGGAAAGATTAGATGAAATGAATGTATTCTCTCTTGAGAAGAGGAGATTAAGGGGGGATATGATCAGCATGTATAAATACATCAGTGGTTCATATAGTGAACTCGGTGTAGAGCTCTTCACCCTGAGGTCATCACAGAGGACAAGGAGGCACTCTTTACATCTGGAGGAAAATAAATGTAATCTCCAAACACGGAAAGGTTTCTTCACAATAAGAAATTCAAATTTCCAAATAAGGAAAGGTTTCTTCACAGTAAGAGCTGTGAAAATGTGGAATAGACTCCCTCAAGAGTTGTTTCTGGCCAGCTCAGTATATTGCTTTAAAAAAGGCTTGGATTCTTTCCTAGATACACACAATATAACTGGTTACTAACATTTATAGGTAAAGTTGATCCAGGGAATATCCGATTGGCTCTCAGGAAGGGATTTCTTTCCCTGCAGGAGAAAATTGGATCATGCGTTGCTGGTTTTTTTTTTCCTTCCTCTGGATCAACTGTGGGTATAGGATTATAACTTTTTTTTTAATGGTTGAACTGCATGGACTTTTGTCTTTTTTCAGCCAGAGTAACTATGTAACTAGATGCATACAAACATTTACATATCCAAATGTAAACATTATGCTTCAATTCCAAGCTGAAACTCATGTGCTCTTTTTTCCCTACAATATTTCATGTTCAGCACCAAGCAGGAAGAAAAAATAATACATACAAGAATAAAAGGAAAAAAGTATAAGGATATTATGTATTTCCTCATATAATGCTTAAGACTAGGTTCACACCTATTCCGTTTAATTGGTTAATCGCTTTTTGCATTTTTGAAGCGTTTTGCTGTTTTTTCCAACTTGTTGCTGGGCAGAATAAAAAGCAAAACGCATCAAAAACGCACTACATGCATTTCTGCAGTTTCACCATTAAAGTTTATTGAACCAAAATGCAACGTCCTGTGTTTAAAAAAAGTCCCTGACCCTTTCCAAAAAATGCACAGGGTGGAAACACGGAGATGTGAACATATCCCATAGGGAATCATGTTAAATGGACTGTAGTGCGTTTTTGAAAAATGCTTAGGCGTGTACCTAGACTTGTATGTAGTCACATTGGCTACCACTTGTTATTCACTCTTTTTTTTTCATGATTAAGACCAGACACACATATGGAAACACAAGAAATTTCTTATAGCTAAGCCTATGGGCTCGTTCACACTTGACTGTTTTTCCAACTCTTGTCAAACGCCCCAACTCTTGTGCAAATCGTTAAAAACTCCCCACAAAAAAAAAAAAACGGAATCATGAAGACAATACATGGTTGGTGGACTTTACTGCACCATCTCCCTGGGTCTTTTCTATCTTCTGGAGTTAATGGGGTACCTTCAAAGCAGTCACAATGAGGTTGATTTACTAAAACTGGAGCGTGCAAAATCTGGGGCAGCTTGGCATAAAAACCAGAAAGCTTTCATTTTTGTTTCCCCCAAGCTTAATTGAACAAGCTGACTTTAGAGGCTGATTGGCTACCATGCACAGCTGCACCAAATTTTACACTCTACATTTTTTGTAATTCAAGCCCAGTGTGTCATCTATTGGTAGTTTAATTTATGTGATGTAATGAACAGTACACAGCACTGGTAATTCCAGTTTTTGTTTTTTAATATTGCTTTTTAATCTGCTTTGGTAAAAAAAGAAAAAAAGCAATACCAGTGTAAACAGTTTATTGTAGACCTAATTAAAAGTTTTTATAATTGGGAATCTTAAACAACTCAGTTGCCATTAAAGACCAAACAAATTAAGCAAGTTCATAATTGTAAACTTGCAATTAAAATTTCATACATATTTATTCGATTAGCTTCTTCATGCCTGGACATTACTAAACCCTGCAAAAGAGTATACTATAAAAAATTGCCAGCACAATTCCCACTATACTGTATATATTTGAATTGTATGACCATGGTAAAGTGTACATTTTATGAAACCTAATGTATGTTTAAAATCTTGTTGGTGCAATATAAAATGAAAGGAAATCTAAAAAATTACAGGCTTTACCATGTCAATTAGTGTACATATAAAGTGCAGCGTTTAACAAAATTATAAACAATAATGAAAAAAAATTGTGAAAAAAATGTCCATCATAACATTTCAAATAAAGAGAAGATTCCTCAAAGGCCGTGATGAAACAGGAAAAATCCAAGGATAGCTGATGTGTCATCATCCACTCACATGAAAGGCTAACCAGAGAGATATGGCAACCTGTTAACCGCCTCCCGCCCCCCATATAGTAAAATGATGGATGCAAGGTGGTTCTCTCGTTCCGGGAGCGTGCAGCGTGGCAATCGGCGATGTGCTGTGTCCCTCGGACACAGCGGATCACCAATCAACGGAAAGAGCCCAAGATGTTGGCCCGGTCATGTGATCAGCTGTGTCCAATCACAGCTGATCACATGTAAACAGGGAAATGCCGGTTATCGGCATTTCTCTCCCCACGAGCTGTCACGCTGACAGCTCGTGAGGAGAGGAGAGTCGGTAATTGGCATTCCTCGGAAGGGACATGTACACTGATCTTCAGAGCACTGATGATCAGTGTACCCTGATGATCTGTGTAGCCCCAGCAGTGCCACCTGTCAGTGTCCATCAGTGCCAGCTCTCAGTGCTCATCCATGCCACCTGCCAGTGCCACATCAGTGCCACATTTCAGTGCCACATATCAGTGCCCATCTGAGCTGCCTTTCAGTGTCGCCCTCAGTGCCAGTCAGTGCCACCTATCAGTGCTGCCAATCAGTGCCACCTATCAGTGCCAGTCAAAGCCGCCTATCAGTGCCAGTCAGTGCCGCCTATCAGTGCCCGTCAGTGCTGACAGTCAGTGCCGCCTATCAGTGCCACATATCAGTGCCGCCTATCAGTGCCATATATGAGTGCTGCCTTTCAGTGCCCATCAGTGCTACCTACCAGTGCCTCCTCATTAGTGCCCATCAGTGCCACCTATTAGTGCCCATCAGTGCAGCCTCATTAGCGCACATCAGTGAAGGAGAAAAATCACTTATTTACAAAATTTTATAACAAAAACTAAGAAAAAACGTTTTTTTTCTAAATTTTCAGTGGTTTTTGGTTTGTTTAAGAAAAAATAAAAAACACAGTGATGATTAAATACCACCAAAAGAAAGCTCTATCTGTCACAAAAAAATTATAAAAATTTCATATAGGTACAGTGTTGCATGACATTCAAAGTGCAACAGCGTTGAAAGCTGGAAATTGGCCTGGGCAGGAAGGGGGTATAAGGGCCCTGTAGGCAAGTGGTTAAGAGTGGTCAGTCGCGCTATGTTGTAAAACAACCTGGAAGGCTGGAAAGCCGAATCTTCATCTCGATCCCCAAGGGAGAAATGCCAAAGATCCTCCTACATTGATCCCTAGTTAAGGTAGCTATATCGCTCCAATTGGGACCCAAACACGTGGTATAAAACATGCAAAAGAAGATTGCTCCACATAGTGTAAAATGCTTAGAATAACATTTATTTCAAATATGGTTGCACTCACATGATAGTAGACATAAATGAGCATATACAAATGAAAAGATCCAACTCCTCCAGCATCCAAAATGGCCACCGGCCGGACACACATGCATGGTAGTGTGTGTATGTGGCTCCTCCCTATGCGTTTCATCATAAATGATGTCATCAGCACGCCCACATGCCTTTCCACGTTCATTATATAGGACCTGAAGCCCCAGAGGATCACAATGATTGGCCACAAATTGCAGAAGAGATCAGGAGATACACTTGCAAGCTAATTAATCAGTCAATCAATTGAAAAATAAAGATAGCGCCATCTAATGTTGGAAAAACCAAACACCAATAGTGAACCACTATGGGTGTGAAGAACCAAATGGTAGCTCCACCTAGTGGTTACAAACTATAAAGCAAGTGTTAAACATATGTTCACTAATAAGCCAGCCTGATAAAGCTGACTAAATACTACATCAAGGCACCATCTAGTGTTGAAAAACAAAACAGGTGCCTCAATGAAAATAGAGTAAAATTGTAACTATATATATATATATATATATATATATATATATATATATATATATATACAGTTGCAAGAAAAAGTATGTGAACCCCTTGGGATTACGTGGAGTTTTGCATGAATTGGGCATAAAATGTGCTCTGAACGTCATCTAAGTCACAACAATAGAAGAACACAGTCTGCTGAACGTAATACTACACAAACATTAGATGTTGCCATGGTTTAATTGCACATAACATGTAAACATTCACAGTGCAGGGAGGAAAAAGTATGTGAACCTTTGGACCTAATAACTGGTTGACCCTCCTTTGGCAGCAATAACCTCAACCAAACATTTCCTGTAGTTGCAGATCAGACCTGCACAACGATCTGGAGTAATTTTAGACCACTCCTCTTCACAAAACTGTTTCAGTGTAGCAATATTCTTGAGATGTCTGGTGTGAATCGCTCTCTTAAGGTCATGCCACAGCATTTCAATCGGGTTGAGGTCAGGACTCTGACTGGGCCACTCCAGAAGACGTATTCTGTGCTGTTGCAGCCATTGTTTTGTTGAATTACTTGTATGCTTTGGGTCATTGTCCTGTTGCATCACCCATCCTCTGCGGAGCTTCAGTTGGCGGACAGATGGTCGTACGTTTTCCTACAAAATGTCTTGATAAACTCTGGAATTAATTTTCCCATCAATGACAACAATCCGTCCAGGCCCTGAGGCAGCAAAGCAGCCCCAAACCATGATGCTCCCTCCGCCATGTTTTACAGTGGGGATGAGGTTTGGATGTTGGTGTGCTGTGCCTTTTTTTCTCCACACATAGTGTTGTGTGTTCTTTCCAAACAACTCCATCTTGGTTTCATCTGTCCACAGTATATTTTGCCAGTAGTGCTGTGGAACATCCAGGTGCTCTTTTGCAAACTTCAAACGTGCTGCAATATTCTTTTTGGACAGCAATGGCTTCCTCCGTGGTGTCCTCCCATGTACTCCATTCTTGTTTAATGTTTTCCTTATTGTAGATGTGTCAACAAAAATGTTAGCATGTACCAGAGATTTCTGTAGGTCTTTAGCTGACACTCTGGGATTCTTCTTTACCTCATGCAGCATTCTGCGCTGTGCTCTTGCAGCCATTTTTACAGGACGACCACGCCTAGGGAGAGTAGCAACAGTGCTAAACTTTCTCCATTTGTAGACAGTCTGTCTTACTGTGGACACATGAACATCAAGGCTTTTGGAGATACTTTTGTAACCCTTTCCAGCTTCATGCAAGTCAACATTTCTTGATCGTAGGTCTTCTGAGAGCTCTTTTCTGCGAGTCATGGTTCACATCAGACAGTGCTTCTTGAAACCAGTAAACCCAAAACAGGTATGTGTTTTTTAAGGGCAGGACAGCTGTCAGCAACACATCCAATATCATCACACTGATTGGAGTCAAGGTTGGCTCGCTCCAATTAGCTCTGGGAGAAGTCATTAAGCTAGGGCCTCACATACTTTTTCCTCCCTGCACTGTGAATGTTTACATGTTATGTGCAATTAAACCATGGCAACATCTAATGTTTGTGTAGTATTATGTTCAGCAGACTGTGTTCTTCTATTGTTGTGACTTAGATGACGTTCAGAGCACATTTTATGCCCAATTCATGCAAAACTCCACGTAATCCCAAGGGGTTCACATACTTTTTCTTGCAACTGTATATATATATATATATATATATATATATATATAAATAAAAGATATTTAAAAAAAAAAAGAAATCTAACATATGTAATTATAAATATGCTGATGGTTCAAAAAATGTCACATTCACTGGCACCCAAATGAATCATGACAACTCAATATTGAAAGCCATAAATGTATCAAAAATTCAAAAACCCACTAAATAGATAGCAATCTTCTCTGACCAAAGATCAAAGTTAGACACAAAAGATAATAATAAAATACAACAAACTGAAACTTCAGCTATTATTAATGAAACAGTTAATGTCCCACTCAATATTAAGACCCCACAGTGCATAACTCTTGAGCCTATATATCCAGATAGTTTCAGCTCTAGAATTTGTTCTTTTTGCGTTACTACCTCACCAATCTGGGATATATTTCTCCAAGGCATTAAAGCTAGTACCCTCAGAGTTATTATTATGTTTCAAAGCATAGTGCTTAGATACACTGTGTTCCTTGAAGCCCTTCTTTATATTAGCAATACTGTATGTTTGATTAAACAAACATGGAGGGCATGTGTTGTATGACCTACATATTCCAAACCACATGGACATTTCAACATGTAATCTACATGTCTAGTTGCACATGATATGAATGATATCTTATATGCTGTGCCAGTCTGTGTACCAGTAAATTCAGTCATTGTCCTAACTCTAAAGGTGTTTATCTGGCAAGCTTTGCACTTTCTGCATAGATTATAACCCTCCAAGTTGGCAAAAAACACTGGCCTAATGGGTGGATCTGGTACATTTGGTGCTACTTTATTCCTAAGTTTACCTGCACCCCTAAAGATGACTTTAGGACTTTTGGGTAAGATAGAACCTAAAATGCAGTCATTCTTTAGAATGGAACAATGTTTTCGAATGATGTTTTTAACATCATAATGTTGACTAAATAAGGTAGTGAAAAATGCAAAACTAAAGCGATCGAAACTACCCTGAACAACTTCTTTATCCTTAATAAAATTGTCATGATTCTAACGACCTATCTCACATATCAGTTTTTCTAAGTCTTCTGCTTTGTATCCCTTATCTAGAAACCTTGATTTCAATATCAGGGCTTCTCTTTCATATTCGTCTCTGAAGGTGCAATTATGTCTAAGATGCAAAAATTGTCTTTTGAGCACTGCTGACAACCATGAAGGGTGATGGCACGAATCAAGAGGGATATAGCTATTCCTATCCGTTTTCTTAACAAAGGTGGAAGTAGTGAACCTTCCATTAACTATAGATATCGTTAAATCAAGAAAATGTACTGAACTAGAACTTACTTCATGGCTGAAAATTATACTCCTTTGGTTGTTATTAAGAAAACTCAGAAATGAATTCAAAGAATTCACATCTCCCTCCCAAATGTGAAGGATATAAATCATTAAAACGCCTCCAGAATATTAATTCCGGCCTCAGATTGCACAGAATCACATTCTCCTCCCACTTAGCCATGAAGAGGTTGGTCATGCTAGGTGCAAATTTGGCCCCCATGGCCACGCCCTTCTTTTGCAAATAATATGAACCCCCATGCCAGAAATGGTTATGAGTCATACGAAACTGGAGTAGGTCCATTACGAAAGCTTTCTGTAATTCCGGAATAGACCCATCCTTTCTCCTAAAGAATTCCACTGCTTCAAAACCCAATTGATGGAATATTGATGTATACAAAGAAGATACATCAGCGGCTGCTAACAAATAGCTCGAGTTCAAGTTAATTCCTTCTAATACATTAATTACATGTTTAGGGTCTTTTAAATATGATGGTGCACTCACCACCAAAGGCTGTAAGAAATGATCAATGTATTTACCTGCTCGAGCTGTGATGCAATCTATACAACTAATGATGGGCCTACCCGGGGGTTTTTCCATAGTTTTATGTATTTTTGGCAAGCAATAAACTACAGGTAATCTGGGAGCAGATGGTATAAGATATTCCTTCTCTTTTTTATACAAAATGCCAACTTTATATCCCTTCTCCACTATGACTTAAGCTCTTTTTTATATTGCAGTTCAGGATTACCCCTAAGTACCATATAAGTATCTTCATCTGATAATATTCTGGCCATTTCATTGTCATATGCTGTCTTATCAAGTATTACGATCACACCACCCCTTGTCTGTGGGACGAATAACTATATCTTTTCTAGTACAAAGGGTTTCCATTCCTAAACTAATGTCTTTATGGGGTTTACAATTTTTATTCCTTACTGATTCAAGATCTTTGGAGGAATAAATCCTGAAAATCTGAAATGTTAGAAGGTGCATTGCCTGGGGGGTTAAACAATGAGACATTAGACAAATTAGAGTGAACAAATTGGGAATAGATGCATGGCTGGTTTCTAACTGGATTAGTAGTTAGGTATCTTTTAATATTATGCTTCCTTGTATACCTTTGAATGTCGGTAAATGTTTGAAATGTATTTAAATTATGAGGAGGGGCAAATTTTCAGCCTCTTTAGTATCCCGGTCTTGTAGCTGAATGAAAACCTTGATTCTGATATCCAACACCACCATCAGGATTCCTCTGATGTCTGAAATTGCCTGAAGATAATGGGTGATTTCTTATAACCTTCTGCTCCGTGTCCCTATCATCACCTACCAACGGAGTAAATCTATTAAAAGTCCCTATATTATACCCCTCTGAAGTTGGATTTCTATGGTTACTTGCATTCACCCACCCCTTGCTTCTGGGTGGGGGGGGTGGGGGGGTGACACCAATCCCCATTGCTACTGGGAGTGTGTGGATAGTTGGAATGAGTGTTCATTTGATTGACCAAAAGGACAATTCCTATTATGACTGCCCCAACTTATAGGGTGATAGTCTCTATTGGGTAAATGCTGATAAACTCTCTCTTGATCATGACCCTTAGGGAAAGATTGATAGGTCCCCCCATCTCTATCCCAACCTCTTACTTAGGGGATAGGAGCCACAGAGACGATATTGAGGCTTGCATTACCCACGGGGGGCCCTGTCTCCATTGGAACCACAAGAATTGTAAAGTCTATCTAGTTTCCACTTGAAAACAACATTATCCTTGTAATCATTGAAATCCCTGTTATATTTGTTCTTATTTGTCCCCTGATTAGACCCCTCCTTTATCAGGGCAGTTTTTAAACTTTCAGATTGTTTTGTATATTCAGAATCGTCCTTATAGGGAATCAATTTAGTTTTACTAGCATTAATTTCCTCATCCAATTTTTTAAAAATCCAAGCATAGCTGATGTGTCACCAGCCACTCAAATGAAAGGCTTACCAGAGAGATATGATCCCCTGTTAAGAGTGGCAAATCGTGCTATGTTGTATAACATGTCACAAAAATAGAAAAGAAAAAAGCCACCTGTAATAACACAAATAATTTGTGTCCTAGTACTATCTCCGACTCACTTATCATAGAAGTGTGGATTTATAAACCGGGAAATGCATAATAGAAAATATGGTAGTGTGACAAGAGCAACACCACCCAAAAGAAAAGTGGTTACTTAAAGATCCACGCGGAGTAATATAAGTTCAATAGTTACAAAGAGTACTTTATTTGATCACATAGATCATAGGGAGGTTAAACACAAGCACGGTGAACATATCAAACAAATAAAATCATTTAAAAGCACTTGGCGTCCTCATTTCTGGGTGGTTTTGGCACATAGGGAACCATATAAGGCAATGGGATTTTCTAGCTATATGATCCTAGATTTCCATATAATTCAATCTTGTATTTAGATTAGCCATGTATTCTTCAGAAGTATTCTTGGTATAAGCCAGGATATGTAGAATAGCTTCCTGGTGAGTGGAAACTAGAACAAAAAGATATGGTGATAAAAAACTTAAATAGCACATAAATCGCACCATAGCTGCCCCATGCAAAGATGAACTAGTACTTTCATTACCTTCTCAGTAACTTGGCTGTCATACCAGCATGATGAATGTAGAGACTTCCTGGGTAACCACCCCAGGTGAAACAAAGTCCACAATAACAGGTGATTCTAGAGATATATATAAAAATATATAGATCATAAACATCAAGCAGAATCCCTGAATAATAAAAAACAACAAAATAAAGGTATATATTACCATCAATGAAGATCAAGAGGACTTTGCGTCGACTTGAAATAAGATCAGGTCCTTTCTGCTTGTTCAGTAGTGTATATATAAGTGGGAAGCCAGGTAGTCTCAATACATGAATTTTCAAAAAGAGTATTATATATATAACAGGCACTGTATACCTGAATCTATATACCCAGTGAAGGGTTTCCAAAAATTGCTCAAACTGAGATAGTAAAGCGGTTCCTTAAGGATATAACTATATCACAGCGTACAGCACCTGTGTGACATAGAGTATATATATTCCTCCAGAGAGGATTTCCAAAAAATGCCCTGAAAAAACAGGGGTACTAGGCACATATAGCATTCCCTATAGACTCCATATAAGCTCTATAAGTCTAAACAGCAACTGCCGCTAACTGAGCCAAATAAGCAAAAATAACTTGCCACCGGTGGAAGGTATGCTCTATTTAGAATTGCCATGTGCGGACTGCTGGAATAGTAGCCTTATGGTAATTTTTCAAAGCCTCGTGCCTTCCTAGCATGGAGCTGTAGCAACGCCGCTCCTTCCCTCCTTGTGGGCACCGCACCCTATGAAGACGCCGAGCGTAGTGACGTCATTACGTTGGCGCGTTTCATCCACCAATCACCGCGGACTTCGTCAGAACCCAGTTGCTGTTTAGACTTATAGAGCTTATATGGAGCCAAGTTACTGAGAAGGTAATGAAAGTACTAGTTAATCTTTGCATGGGGCAGCTATGGTGCGATTTATGTGCTATTTAAGTTTTTTTTCACCATATCTTTTTGTTCTAGTTTCCACTCACCAGGAAGCTATTCTACATATCCTGGCTTATACCAAGAATACGTCTGAAGAATACATGGCTAATCTAAATACAAGATTGAATTATTTGGAAATCTAGGATCATATAGCTAGAAAACCCCATTGCCTTATATGGTTCCCTATGTGCCAAAACCACCCAGAAATGAGGACGCCAAGTGCTTTTAAATGATTTTATTTGTTTGATATGTTCACCGTGCTTGTGTTTAACCTCCCTATGATCTATGTGATCAAATAAAGTACTCTTTGTAACTATTGAACTTATATTACTCCGCGTGGATCTTTAAGTAACCACTTTTCTTTTGGGTGGTGTTGCTCTTGTCACACTACCATATTTTCTATTATTTTGTATAACAACCTGGAAGGCTGGAAAGCCAAATCTTCATCTCGATCCCCAAGGGAGAAATGCCAAAGATCCTCCTACAATGATCCCTAGTTAAGGTAGCTATATCGCTCCAATTGGGACCCAAACACGTGGTATAAAACATGCAAAAGAAGATTGCTCCACATAGTGTAAAATCCTTAGAATAACATTTATTTCAAATATGGTGGCACTCACAGGATAGTAGAGATAAATGAGCATATACAAATAAAAAGATCAAATTCCTCCAGCATCCAAAATGGGCGGCAGCTGGTCGTGCATGCGTTGTAATGTGTGTACGTGGCTCCGCCCTACACATTTCATCATAAATTACGTCAGGGGCACGCCCACACTCCTTTCCATGTTCATTATATAGGACCTGAAGCCCCAGAGGATCACAATGGTTGGCCACAAATTGCAGAAGAGTGCAGGAGATATACCTGCAAGCTGATTAATCAGTCAATCAATTGAAAAATAAAGATAGTGCCATCTAATGTTGGAAAAACCAAACACCAATAGTGAACCACTATGGGTGTGAAGAACCAAATCGTAGCTCCACAAAGTGGTTACAAACTATAAAGCAAGTGTTAACCATATGTTCACTAATAAGCCAGTCTGCTAAAGCTGACTAATACTATATTAAGGCGCCATCTAGTGTTGAAAAACAAAACAGGTACCTCAATGATAAAATAGAATAAAATTTTAAAATAAAAACTATAAATAATAAAAAATATTTAAAATTAAAAAAACAAACTGAAACTTCAACTATTATTAATGAAACAGTTAATGTCCCACTCAATATTAAAACCGCACGGTGTATAACTCTTGAGCAGATATATCCAGCTAGTTTCAGCTCTAGAAATTGTTCTTTTTGCATTACTAATAGTTGAAATTTAAGTTTTGTTGTATTTTATTATTATCCTGTGTGTCTAACTTTGATATTTAGTCAGAAAGGTTTGCTATCTATTTAATGGGTTTTTGAATTTTTGACATTTATGGCTTTCAATATTGAGTCATCATGATTCATTTGGGTGCCAGTAAATGTGACATATTTTTTGAACCATCAATATATTTATAATTACATATGTTCAATTTTTTAATTTTAAATATTTTTATTAATTATGATTCCTTACAACAAAGCTTCTCTTTTAAATGGCAAGCGGACACGCTTCCGTGGACACTCTGTATCAACAAAATTATCCTCCCCTATATAAAAAACTGCAGGACAATCTTTGCAAATGGGCCCTCCATCCCCCCTCATGGTTCGGTAGGTTGTACTCAATGAACACTTTGCCTAAAATTCTGTACTTGTTTCGTACTTTGCCGATAATGATAAACATGTCTGACTTACGTATTTTCCAGCAGAAGATATTAAAATTCATATGGTGAAATAAGAGACCCAGGGTGAACAGACATATGCTTTTTGCTTCAAGATTGATGGGGGGATTGGGGGTCCCAGGCCTATCTAGATATTTCTATGCTGCCCAATTGGTCCTATTGATCCACTATCATTCTAAACATTTCTGGACCCCTGTGGATGCATTTGGAATCATCCCATGTCCCTAATATCCTGGTCAGCCAAATGATGTGGCCAGGGGTGGACTGACCATTCGGGCTCTCGGGCAATGCTTGAGGGCCCAGGGTTAGTAGGGAGCCCCATGAGATGCCCCTGTTACCTTTTATAGGCTTTTTTGGGTGTGGTTTGAGTGTGGGTGAGGACACAGGGGCCCCATGATCCCCTGTTGCCCAGGGGGGCCCCATGAGTTGTCAGTCCAGCCCTGGATGTAGCTGAAAGCCATGGACAGACCTGCAATTTTGTGTGCCACGTTATCGTTTTCCCTCTCCTTATGGGATAGATTGGCGAGTAAGCATGGCTTTAAATCCCCCCACACTCCCTTAGCCCCTTTATTGGGCAATCCGGCATTTCCCCCGGTACTCAGCCCCTCCGTTTTTGAATGGTGGACAAATAAAGGTTTTCTTCGGTTGGCGATAGTATTTCAGGAGACACCTCCCCACTAAGGAGCTATATCGCCTCTCACAAATAACCCACTTTCTCCATACTCTTAGATGCACCAGTCACCTGTCCTCATTCACTCCAATGGAAAATTTCTGTAGAACTCTGGATAAGCACACTGGTCATATATCCATGATATACACTATCTTACAAGAGGATCCCACCAAATTACCCTACATGGAATGATGGGAACAAGACCTGGGGGAAGTATTAGAGGTGGAGGAGTGAAATAAATTGGCGCAGCTCAATTCCAAAAATGATATCAATACTTCATTGATCTAAGCCAATTATAAGGTTTTCTTGTGGTGGTATTTGGTACCCTACCGCTTGGCATCTTTTGTTCAGGGGGCCTCCTCCAGTTGTTTCCATGGCTGCGGACAGAAGGGAAAGGTTCTCCATATGTGGTGGACCTGTAACAAAGTAAAGCGATTCTGGATTTGCACATATAAAACTTTATATATTCACTTACACATGTTAATCTTATCAAATCTCCACATCAGGCCCTGCTGGGAAAGCCGGTGGAGGGCATACCCGAATATGTGAGATGCCTGTTTGCATTTATAGTTACTGTGGCCAGAATATCCATTGCACGCTCCTGGAGGTCCCCCACGGTCTCCCTTGCCCTCCTGAA
The DNA here is from genome assembly GCF_062004578.1 of Staurois parvus. NCBI lineage: Eukaryota > Metazoa > Chordata > Amphibia > Anura > Ranidae > Staurois > Staurois parvus. Next base: position 316,719 of record NW_028318272.1, on the reverse strand, counting down.
GGTCAAGCTGACCTGGATAATGGTCAATGAACATCTGACCACTATTCTTCATGATGGGATAGCCTACTATGAAAAACTTGGGATCCTTGGATGAAATCTCTCAGTACTGTCTTAGGCTGGTTGGTGGACAACATGCAGAATCTATAAAAAGTACCCATCTTATATCCTGCGCCTGGCTGCCCACTGGTTCCTCCTCCCTGCGTCCTCTCTCTCTCCCCCTCTCTCTCTCTATTCTTCTTCTGTCTCTCTTTTCACTTTTTCCTTCTTCCCTCTCTTCTTCATTCCTTTCCCTTTATGTTTCTTTCCCCATTATCAGATATAGTAAGCTAAAGGCCATGGGGGGTGTTCCCCCTTATTGCCTGCTGAACATTGGAAGGTGCTCGTCCCTCCACACAGGTCATGGTAGTCTCTGATACCAGGTCTGACAAAACGTTTTACTTTGGCTTTTGTTTTCTCTCTTCCTTTATTGTTACTGGCCTTACATTTACAAGTCCCAATGGGACCCTTTTGGCTATCAATGACTGACAATTGTCCTAGAACATTGCATATTGTGCGTTGTTTGTATCAGCCCAGATGGGTGGCAATTTGTAGAGAAATGAATGTATAATTTTCTGGATTGGCTTATAAACCCTTCTTTTCTAAGATAAAATGAATAATAATTATTAATAGTAATAATTATTCGGGGAAAGATGGGGGAAGGCTATGGCAGATGATAAGTAGGTCCCCATGTTACAAAACAACAATACAATTTGTATGAAAATAAAAAATATGCAAAACACATGTGAAAAAGGTATCATTATTTTAAAGTGTTTGTTCACCAATGCCAGAAGTCTGCCAAGCAAAATAGGTGGGTTTGAAGCTTTGGTGCATTAAGAAAACTATGATTTAATTGGTATTGCTGAATCTTGGCTCCATTCTTCACATGCCTGGGCCATTAATATTCCTGGCTCTTGATGTTCTCTTCTTTCAGAGAGACAGGGTGAATAGGAAAGGTGGTGGTGTCTGTCTCTATGTGAGAAGTGATCACAGAGCAAGTGTGAAAGAGGACCTAGTTTATGGAGAGTGTGATGAGGCTGAAGTATTATGGGTGGAAATGCACATGGGGGTGCGTACTACAAAGGTAATCATTGGAGTTTGTTATAGGCCTCCCAGTGTTAATGAGGAGGTGGAGACTCAGATCTTTTCACAGATAGAAAGGGCTGCAAGGGTTGGGACAATGATAATAATGGGGGATTTTTTTTTTTTTTTTACCAAAAAAAAACGTTTATTACATAATAATACAAAAGAAATGCGAATGATAGTCATATACAACATTAGGCAGTGCATACCGGGAAATAGTAGGAATATTCTTACAAAGAACCACATATGAAACATGGTTGTGCCAGTCCACGACGGGGAAGTCTGAAATACTCAGGCAGTATAGTAGTGTGCATGGGAATGTTATCGCGTTGGACCACCTTAGTATGTAATTCTCATTGGAGCGTCGCAGAAGGAGGCAGTGTAGATGCAGCACAACCGTTAAGGACGAAGCTAGTTGTTTTACTAGAGTGAAGGTGCCTGTAAGTAAGATTAGATCGTCGTGAGGGTCGCTGATGTAAATAGGATAAGTATGACAATGGCATGCCTAAAGTTCTCTAAAGAGGAACCCAGTGGTTGACTGGGCGTGTAACAGGAAGATAAGACGAAAGAAAAGGAGAACAAGAAAAGAGAGAGATAGAAGAGAAAAAAAAAAAAAAAAGGGGGGGGGGAGGGAGAAGGGGGGGGGGGCGAACTGGGTTCGTATTGTCGTCAACACCAAGGGTCTTCTATGGGTGGATTCGAGCATAAGTCTATTAACCGGAGCAGGTAGGTGGGGATAAAGCCCTGAAGGTGAGGAAGTCGCCTACCGAATGAGCTAAAGTGTGAAGTAACATACAATGGAGGTTAGTATTCAATCAGGCGTGTTGGTTGGATGGTCCATAAAGGACCGGTACGTAGGAGTGGTTTTAAAGTGAGTCCAGCAGGCCCAAGTATGGGAGAATTTAGTGGGGGAATCGAGTGCAGTCGCAATCAGTTCTTCCATTTCCGCAATTTTACCCACACGGAGCAGCCAATCGCGTATGGGGGGAGGGCGGGTGGAGCCCCAAAGAGTGGGAAGACAGAGTCTGGCTGCGTTGACCATATGCATGGCTAAAGATTTGAGATATTGTCCCCTGGGCAGGGAGGAGTGATGGAGAAGAAACTGCTCAGGAGAGAAAGCTAGGGACAAGGTGGTCACAGACACTACAAGCCTGTGGACCTCCTGCCAAAATGGTTGGATACTGGAACAAGACCACCAAATGTGGAGAAAGGACCCATCCGAAGTTCCACATCTCCAACAGCTGTTGGGGACGGAAGGGTTGAAACGAGAGATTCTCGACGGGGTTCGGTACCATCTTGAAGCCAGTTTATAACCGTTTTCCTGAGTCGAAACATTGAGGGAGCATTTATGAGTATGCATGAATATTAGGTCCCAATCGGCGTCCGTCAAGCTGTTTCCCAGGTCTCTGTTCCAAGCACGGCAGGCGGGTAAAGAATCATAAGCCCTACTCTCAACAAGGAGAGGGTAAATCTCCAAGATCAAATGTTTGCGCGGTTCAGCTCTAGAGCATAGGGATTCAAAAGGAGTGAGGGGACGAGTCCAGTTATGGAACAGTTTGTGTGAGAGCAAGAAGTGTCTTATCTGCAGATAGGCCCAGAAAGGAAAATCCCGGCTATCTAGGCTATCAAGCAGTTCGCGGAATGATTTTACTTTGCCATCGCGGATAAAGTGTTTAACCAAAATCTGGTCATGAGGCCAATGCTCAGATAGGAATGACTTGTGCATGCCTGGGGGGAAGTCAGGATTGAGACGAATGGAGGTTAAGGAGTTCGGTGACTCAGAGATAGATGCCGTTTTACAGTTCAGGCGGAGAATATTTAAACTGGGCCCCACTAAAGGGTGGGTGAGGAGCTCTTGAGGTGTATGCTTTGGCAGGAACCATGGAATCGATGCCAGGGGTGAGGGTGAGAAGGCATTTTCTAGGCGGACCCAATCCTTAGAGGTAGAATGAACATGCCAGTCCACTATGCGTGTAAGGTGGCATGCCCAGTAGTACCGGTGAAGATCAGGGAGCCCAATCCCACCTCTAAGTTTAGGGAGAGTCAGTTGGGAAAAAGCAATACGCGGACGCTTATGGTTCCATAGGAATTGTGAGCAGATTGTTTTACAAGATGTAAAAAAAGCAACAGGTACGTGGATTGGCAGCGTTTGAAAAAGATAGAGGAGGCGTGGGAGTATGTTCATTTTGATTATTGCTGCCCTTCCAAACCAAGAGAAACAAGGACGATGCCATTTATGGAGGTCCTCTTGGAGAGAACGGAGAGCGGGAAGGAAGTTTTTTGCATAGAGGTCATCGAGGTTGCGGGTAAGTTGTACACCGAGATATGAAAGGGAATCCTTTTCCCAACGAAACGGGAAACGAGATTCACAGAAAGAGACGAATTCTGGGGGCAGGGATATGTTAAGGGCGAAAGATTTGGAGAAGTTGATTTTAAAGTTAGACAAGAATCGAAAGAGGGCAAAATCTTTTAGCAAATTAGGCAAAGTGGTGTGCGGATCAGCAAGGAAGAGAAGGATGTCGTCCGCGTAAGCAGCGAGCTTGTATTCCCTGTCCAATACCCTGACCCCTTTGATGTCGGAGTTCGAGCGGATTTTGCGTAATAGGGGCTCAAGGGATAGGACAAACAAGAGTGGGGAAAGGGGGCAACCCTGACGTGTTCCGTTTCCTAAGGAAAAAGAGTTTGACAGATGTCCATTGACCCTGACTCGAGCGGTGGGGCCTGTGTACAGGGTCATGATGAAGTTGAGCATCTTCTCCCCCAAACCCAGGGACACCAGAGACGCTTGCAAATAGTCCCATGCAATTCTATCAAAGGCCTTCTCTGCATCCAGGGAAAGGAAAAAACCAGAAGTGTTAGATTTGCACATCCAATGGTGAAGGTTAAGGGCCTTAATGGTATTGTCCCTTGCTTCCCTTCCCGGTATGAATCCAACCTGATCCAAATTGATCAAGGAGGGGAGCAGGGGGAGAAGTCTATTAGCCAGGATCTTCGCAAATAACTTAACGTCCACGTTCAGCAGGGAGATGGGTCTGTAGTTGGATACCTGCGTGTTATCTTTATCACCCTTGGGGATAACCGTTATGTGGGCCTCCAAAAGACGATGTTGAGGTAGGGGGGATTTGGAGAAAGTATTAAACGCCAAAAGAAAGGGGGTGCCTAAGATATCCAAGAAGGATTTATAATAGGCTGCGGAGAAGCCGTCGGGACCCGGACTCTTACCAGGTTTTGTCTGCTTCAAAGCACACTGCAGCTCATTCAGGGTCAGATCCGCTTCCAGAGAGTTGGCCAGGTCTTCCGAGAGAGCCGACGGACCGTGGATCTGGAGAAATTCAGAAATCAAAGAGGCCCTGGATTCGTCAATGTGCGGAGGTGGGCGTTCAGAAGGAAGGTTGTATAAGGATCTATAAAAGTGTTCAAAATGGGCAGCAATATCAGGATTAGATGTGGCCATGGTGCCATCGGGACCTCTAATTTTATGGACCGTCATACTGGATCGTTTCTCGCGGAGAGCTCTGGCAAGGAACTTTCCGCTCTTGTTAGCAAATTCATAGTATAGTTTTTGAGAGAGAATGAACCGTTTCTTAACCACCTTCCCCAATTCTGTAAGAAGCTGTGAACGTGTACACGTAAGTTCGGATAGGGTCGACGCAGCCAGAGAACGCTTATGTGCCCTCTCTAATGAATGGATCTTATCTGTGAGGCGTCTCAAACGCTCTTGTCTATCTCTTTTACGCTTCGACGCAGCTGCTATGAGGACGCCCCGAATGACACACTTATGAGCCTCCCACTGCGTGAGTGGGGAGGTATCAGGGGAGCAATTGAAGGAAAAGTATTCAACCAGATTGGTGCGGATCTCTTGTTCGATTGCAGAGTCTGCAAGAAGGGAGGCGTCTAGGCGCCAATATTTCGAGCGTGTGTAGGTATCTGGGAACCGTAAAGTCATGGTAATGGGATGGTGGTCGGAAAGAACCATTGTTTCAATAGAAGCGGCATGGAGTAGCGGGAGATCTGATTGCGACAGAAAAAGATAGTCTATCCTGGAGTACTTATTATGTGGTGCGGAATAAAATGTGTAGTCTTTCACCGTGGGGTAGAGAGTTCTCCAGGAGTCGTGCAGTTGTAAGTGTTGTAATTGTATGTTTATTTGTTTGAGGGCCTTAAACGGTAAAAAGGAACTTCCGGAGGAGGAGTCTAGCAGAGGATTTAGTGGGACATTCAAATCGCCCCCTAAGATCAGAACACCCGAATGGAAAGCAGCTAGGGTGTCAGTTATTGAGCGCGTGAAAGAGACCTGCTTGGTATTAGGGGCGTACACATTAGCAAATGTGACGGGTCTATTGGCGAATGAACCCTTTATGAATAAGTACCTGCCTTCAGGGTCAGCAAGGGATTCTGACATAGTAAAAGGAAGATGTCTAGCGAGTAAAATAGCTACCCCTTTCGACTTGGCCAGAGGGTTAGTGGCATGGTGGACTATGGGAAAGTGGAAATTAAAAAGCTTGGGAATAGAGTCCTGACGAAAGTGCGTCTCTTGAAGGAAGACTACATCTGCCTTTTGTTTATGCAGATATGAGAGCAACATGGAGCGCTTTTCGGGTGTGTTCAGACCCTTGGTGTTGAGTGAGAGGATTTTCAGGGACCTTGGTCTCAAGACTGAGGTGGGGGATGGCATGTTTACCAATCAGTATTGCGAGTGACCAAAGATGCAGATGCAGCGCCCGGGGGGGGGGGGGGGGGGGGGGGGGGGGGAGGGAAGGGAGACAAGAAAAAAAAAAAAAAAAAGGGGGAGGACCGAGAAGATAGTAAGAGTAAACGGCTAGAGGAAGAGACCTGCTATTCCACGTGAGAGAGGAAAAGAAACCAGAAAAGAAAAGGACAGAAAGAGAAAAGAAGAGGGGAGGAGCACGTAGAAGAGAAGGAGACGAACAGTATGAGGCAAGTAAAGAGAAAAGGGAGAGTCGAGATAGTGAAGATCGCCGTAAAAATATTCAGTAAGAGCTCGCAGAGCCTACTGTGTTAGGAACGAGGTAGACGACGAAACGAGAATAGAACCACCGCCGGCCGGAAACCACCGTGAGATGTGTAAAAATTTGTTTATAAGAGCGGAATTTGAAGAGGGAGGAGTCTACAGAGACCCATATTGTAGAATAAGCTCGGGGTACAATATGTAGCGCAGGGCCCCAGCCCTTGCTGTAGAGTATCAGGGCACATAAGAGGGAAAGCAGGGGGTACAGTATGAGTGGGTTAAAGCCAAACTGAGGCTACCTTAATCAGAAATGCACCTAGAGCGTCAGGGTTTAGAGGCCACAGCTACTTGTGAGCCACCAGGTAATTTTGAGACATTTGGCAGGCAAGTAAGGGGGAGAAGGCAATATGCGGAAATGTAGGAGGCCGTATGAGTAGTATAAGCATCCCCTCACATGAAACATAGTATCAACAGGACAACATGTGCAATAACAGTTAAATCAATGCAAAAACAGAAAAAACAGCGTTGAGTCCCAAGCATCCTGCAAAAATATCTGGGTTACCCCAGGATCATCACCAATCAGTATATCACATAGAGTAGAAAGGCTAAGTGTCAAAAAACACAAGAGAAAAAAAAAAAAAAAACCCCACCTGTGGCATCCCCCTATAAGTCCCAGCTTCCTCCCCGCACCCAACCCCCCCTCCCAGGCCCCCAGCACCCCCCCAAATGCATCATATACTGTACTAAGTCTGTCAGGGTCTCCTTCGAGGACACCGATTAAGCAGAGCGTGTCGGGACGGGCAGCAGAGAAGCAGAGGTCATCTGGATACTTCCACGGAGAAACAGGTCTTCTTCCAATAAAGTGGGAGGAGGCTCCGGGGGAACAAAAAGGACAGGGACAATGGAAGACAGACGACTCAGAGGCCCACATCAGATTGGAGTGCGTGGGGGTCTAGCTCATAGGGCAAGTCGGTTCGAGGTCCGTTGGGTAAACCGGGATGCTGAATGTCGACAGAGAAGAGAAAGCTGAAGATTAGGTCATCTGTCCAGGAGGAGGAGCCATTCGTATGATGTATAGATCTCCTCTGACCACGGCGTAGAGACGATCAATAGGGGGCTCACAGAAATCCACCATCCGTTAGTTGCGGAGCAGACCTCAGGGGCATTGATTCCCTTTTGGGAGGTCAGATAGTGAAATGAAAATAATGAAGGTCCACTGATCATTGCGTGGGAGAGCGAGGAATCGCCGGGACTCATGTGGAAAAATGGTATAGAAACAGGAGAACAGTAAAACTGCAGGCACCTGATAAAAAAAATGCGCATGAGTTGCAGAAGTAGATGAGGATGAGGTAGGATTAGGTCTCGTGCCGAGACTTTCTATGCGCAGGCGAGGCCGTAGGGCTAGGAGCAGCCGCAGTACCCCCTGTGGGGTGTCTTGGAGGAGTCGACGGGACTGTCCGACGTCTACGATGGGAATGGCCTTGCCAATCCATTGAGTCTTCCGCAGATCCCGTGTCCAGGGCCGGCTGCAGTCCCAAGAGACCGTACCAATCTGGCAGGTCTATCGATGGGATGTTCAAAGAGGAACAGAAAGACGGTAGATCTTCAGGGTTTCTCAAATTAAAGGTGTGAGCACCAGCCTGTACTGAGAGGCAAAAGGGAAATCTCCACCTATAGGACAGATTTCGGGAGCGAAGCGTGTCTAGTAATGGACGCAGAGCTCGCCTTTGGCGTAAGGTCATGCTGGATAAGTCCTGGTACAGTTGTATTTCCGCCCCTTTGTAAATTATATGTCTTCTGTCCCTTGCACATCTGAGGATATCCTCCTTGATTGGGAAGCTGACAATGCAGCATACAACATCCCTGGGTGGGGCCGCGTCACCCCCCCTAGGCCGGAGGGCCCTATGTACGCGCTCGATGTCAATTGGAGTTGCTGGCGGGCGGCCTAGGAGGTCATTAAAGATGGAAGTTACGGCCTTCGGAATGTCAGTGGCTTCCACGGATTCCGGCATGCCACGGATTCTGATATTGTGTCTACGGCCACGGTTGTCTAAATCCTCAATATGCTTGTAAAAATCCCGGATAGTCGAGGTGTGCGACTCTGACTGTCGCTGTAAATATACTATGGCGGTCTTAGTTTGCCTAGCGCCCAGCTCTACTTGTTCCATTCTGGACCCCATAGCGCGGATATCCTCGCGCAGGTCGTTAAGGGCAGTGGTCAGTGTAGTGGTTAGTGTGACCTTAATGTCTGCAGCCACAGCCTGTAAGTCCCTTAATGAGAGGGACTGTGTGGCAGAGGAGACATCATGTTGTGGCACTGTATCCTGGCCAGCGTGTGTCTCAGAGCAGGGAGAGCAGCCTGTGTCCTCGGCTGCAGAGGGAGGGGGAGAGGGGGGCGGAGAGAGAGAGGGAGAAGGCTGCGGCCCTGTTCTCTGCTGATGGGAGCTGAACAGCTCCCTTATGTTCCTCCCAGTGGAGCTAGGGCCCCTTGGAGACCGGGACCGTGCGCCGGAGGGCATCCTGTCGGGTTTCCCAATAACGAAGGGGCACTGTCTCACCCGACTCCTCTGTGCGGTGTGGTGGATCGGTCCGGCCGGCGGGAGCTCCGGATTTAAGCAGCCATTCTCGTCGGCGGCTAGCCACGCCCCTCCGGGGGATTTTAACTACCCTCGGAATTGACTGGAGCAATGGTACTGCAGGAACAGTTAAAGGGCAAAAAATTTTAAACCTACTACAATTTTATGGTACAGTTCATAGAGGCCCCAACTAGGAATGATGCTCTGCTGGACCTGGTAATCTCAAACCATGCAGAGCTTATTACGAATATCCATATAAAAGAACATCTGGGTAGCAGTAACCATAACATGATTTAATATATTGTTAGCTGTAAACAGTGAGCACATATGGGAAAAATAAAACCTCAATTTTAAGAGAGCTAATTTTCCAAGGCTGAGAGATGTTCTCCAAGACTTAGACTGGGTGTCAGGGTCCTGTCCACGGCAGGAGTTATGGAAGATCTGGCATTTCTGTCAATACTCTACATGGCCGCAGAAGACACATCAGCCTCAGTCTGGTGCCAGATGGCCTTTATAAGGAGGTTCATCACTTCCCCTGGTTGCTGGATGATCTCTAGCTCCCCGTGCCCTGTTCCTGTTTCCTGTTTCCTTGGTTCTGACTTGTGATTTCCTGTTACTAACTCGGCTTGCTCCTGGACTTGTCTACTCTGATTTACCCCTGATCTAACCTCGGCTTGGCTTATGGATACTCTCTCTCGCTCCGCTGTAAATGACCTCGGCTATCCCATCTGACTACGACCGCTCTGATTCCCACCTGGTACCTGACCTTGGCTTGAACCGACTATCCAGTAAACATCCAAATCCCAGAAGGGCTTGCATACCACGCACAGGACCCCCTGTATGCAGACCTATCTCCGTGCACCAGCTGTGCTTCTGAGTGGACCACCAACCAGCACTCCTACAGGCGACCTGTTCAACTTTGGGCCAGACTCCCGCTGTCCCACTCTCAAGGGAGTCCTGAACTTAGCTGCAAGGGAAGCCCTCTCTCCATTGGCCTCCATCACCAGGTACGTGATAGTATCATCCAGCCACTATGTCCTAGGCCGAGAGAGGCACTTCCGCACTAGAGGCCCTATGCCAACAGATGACGGCACTTACCCAAGCAGTGAAGGATCTACAGCAAGGACACTTCCAGCTAGAAGGGCGTCTTCACTCCCTCTCTACTTCCGCGGACCAGGAGCCCTCTGCCAGTTCCAATCCAGTAGCCGCACCTGCCAGCCAGTCTCCTGTTATCACTCCTGCTATAGTGTTACCACCTCCGGAACCCAGAGTTCCTACTCCGGAACGTTTTCTCGGGGATCGACGTAAGTTCAGAGCTTTCAAAAATGCCTGTGAACTATATTTTGATCTGCAACCCAGGACCTTTTCTCTGGCAGCGGTCAAGGTCGGGTTCATCATCTCTCTCTTGTCTGAAGAACCTCAGTCTTGGGCACATGGTCTTCTGGAACAAAAGAGCCCCGCATTTAATTCAGTGAGTGACTTCTTTGAAGCCATGGATGCCCTCTATGATGATCCCCAGAGGACCTCCACTGCTGAGTCCGCCCTCCATGCTCTACTACAGGGTCGGCGGCCTGTGGAGGACTACATAGAGGAGTTCCATAAATGGTCTGCAGACACCGGTTGTAACGATGCAGCATTGAAGTACCAGTTCCGCCTAGGCCTGTCCGGGGCCCTCAAGGACGAGTTATCTAGAGTGGAAGCTCCCTCCTCCTTGGTAAACCTTATCCTGCTCGCTACTCAGTTGGATCGGCATCTAAAGGAAAGACGAGCGGAGCGCACTCAGACCTTTCGGCCCACTTGGGGTCTGCCAAAACTTCCAGGACCAACGGTTCCTGCCCTTGCTCTGCAACCCATCAACACTTCGGAGGTAGAACCTATGCAAATCGGCCTTCTCCGACCTGCCCTAACTCCGGAAGAGAGGGTAGGCAGACTGCAAGGCAACCTCTGTCACTTCCTGCGTAACTGCCCAGTACGACCAAATAAGTCCAGCCAGGCCCATCCTTCATACCTTCAGCTATCCGGGACTTTGACCACCCATGTTATTCTCCCCATGTCATTTGCAGGTGGCTGGACCGGACGTCAGGTTGTGGGCAGTCATTGACTCAGGAGCTTGTAGCTATTTCTTAGACATCCAATTGGCCAAGGACTTACACATCCCTCTTCTGCCTAAGAAACAGAGACTTGGCGCCTTACTCGCGGATGGCACTACTCCGAGTTCCTGACCTGTTACCCAGGAAACCGTTCCTATCCTTGCAACCACCGACTCCGGCCATCAGGAGTTTATTCGTTTTGACATGATCAGATCCCCCATGTTTCCAGCTATCCTAGGAAAACCCTGGTTGCAAGCCCACAACCCACAGATCAATTGGCCCAAGAAGGAAATAATCTTTTCTTCTGAATATTGTCTACAACACTGTGGTGCTCCTGCTCTCAACAACTCTTCTGTATGTCTCTCAGTCCAACCTCCACCAGAGGCCAGTCAATCAGTTCCCTCTACCTACCATGACTTCCTTGATGTGTTTGATAAGAAGAAGGCCGACACATTGCCTTCACATCGGTCTTATGATTGCCCAATTGAGTTACTCCCAAGGGCAGAAATACCATTTGGGCAAATTTTCCCATTGTCGGAACTTGAACTGGAAGCCCTCCGGCACTATCTAGACGAGAATCTTGCTAAAGGATTCATCCGCCAATCTTCCTCTGCTTCACCCAATAGCCTTTTGTTCTCGAAAACTGAGCCAAGCCGAGAGAAACTACGATGTGGGAGATAGTGAACTTTTGGCAATTAAAATAGCCTTCGAAGAATGGAGGTATCTCTTGGAAGGAGCCAGCCACCCAATTATGATTTTCACAGATCATAAAAATCTAAAGTATCTAAGGTCCGCCAAGCGCCTAAGACCTCGACAGGCTAGATGGGCTTTATACTTCTCCAGGTTTCACTTTCACATAACCTACCGCCCAGGATCCAAGAACGGGAAGGCAGATGCCCTTTACTGCATTTTCCTGGACCCAAAAGAGCCTTCTCCCAACAACACCAGTTTGTCGGCCCAAAATTTCTTGCTGATCCAACCCAGCCTAAAGTCTTTGATCAAACAGGCCACTGCACTATGCCCTGAACCTGAACAAAATTCGCTTAGAAGGCAGGATGGTCTTCTGTGGCACAAGGAAAAAATTTTTGTACCCCAAGAAGTGAGGTCTCAAGTGTTAAGGGTTTTTCATGACCATCAACTGGCTGGACACTTTGGAGCCCTTAAGACAATGGAACTAATCCAGCGATCCTTCTGATGGCCCAACCTGAATCATGACTGTAGAGCTTATGTGAAGTCGTGCACAGTATCTCTGCGGAACAAGGGAGACAAAGCCAAGGCCTGGGGGTTGCTGAGGCCCCTGCCCATTTCTGATCGTCCCTGGGAGATGGCCGCAATGGACTTCATTGTGGATTTGCCGCCCTCGGAGGGGTTTACTACCATTCTGGTAGTAGTGGATCGGCTATCCAAGATGGCCCAGTTTTTACCAATGGTGGGTACGCCATCCGCATCAGAGACTGCACTAATCTTCATCAAAGAGATTGTCAGGTTACATGGTCTGCCCAGTAATATCTCAGACCAAGGGGTGCAGTTTACGTCCAGGTTCTGGAGAGCCCTCTGCAAAGCCCTGAAGGTGGAACTCTGCTTATTATTATTATACAGTATTTATATAGCGCCAAAGGGTTTGCTCAGCGCTGTACAATAGCAAGGGGGACAGAACATGAGACAAGACAGTTACAATACAATACACGAGGGGTTCGAGGGCCCTGCTCTTTCGAGCTTACAATCTAGGAGGGAGGGGAAAGTGGTACAGGAGGAAATGGCTGTAGGGGATGGAGTGGTGGCAGGTGTGGAGGAGGTCAGTTGTTAGGTGAGGGTGGGGTAGGCTTCCCTGAAGAGGTGGGTTTTCAGGGTGCGCCTGAAGGTGAGGAGGGTAGGTGACAGTCTGATGGATTGGGGTAGGGAGTTCCAGAGGATGGGGGAAGTCCTGGAGAAGTCCTGCAATCGGGCATGGGAGGAGGGGACCAGGGAGCTAGAGAGTAGGAGGTCCTGTGAGGAGCGAAGGGCACGGGTAGGGTGGTATTTGGGTATCAGGTCGGTGAGGTAGTTTGGGGCGGCATTGTGAATGGCTTTGTAGGTCAGAGTTAGCAGTTTGAATTTGATGCGCTGGGCAATCGGGAGCCAGTGGAGGGACTGGCAGAGGGGGGTGGCGGATGTGGAGCGGTTGGTGAGGTGGATGAGTCTCGCCGCTGAGTTCAGGATCGACTGGAGTGGGGATAGCGTTTGTTTGGGTAGGCCAGTGAGAAGGGAGTTGCAGTAGTCCAGGCGTGAGATGATGAGGGAGTGTACGAGTTGTTTAGTAGTGTCTGGGGTGAGGAATGTACGTATCTTGGAGATGTTGCGGAGGTGGAGCCTGCATGACCTTGATAGTAATTGGACGTGAGGTTGGAAGGAAAGGTTTGAGTACAGGGTGACACCCAGGACTTTGGCGTGTGGGGTGGGAGTGATGGTGGCATTGTTAGTAGTGATGGAGAGGATGGGGGGGGGGGTGCGGGCTGGGGGGAAGACCAGGAGCTCGGTTTTGGACAGGTTTATTTTGATGAAATGGAGCGACATCTAGTCTGATATGTCGTTCAGGAGGTGGGCGATGCGGGCGGAGAGTGAGGGGGTGAGGTGGGGGGTGGAGAGGTAAATTTGTGTGTCGTCGGCATAGAGGTGGTAATTGAAGCCGTGGGAATGTATTAGTTTGCCAAGGGAGGAGGTGTAGATGGAGAAGAGGAGGGGTCCGAGGACAGAGCCTTGGGGGACTCCGACAGAGAGGGGGAGGTGGCAGTGTTGTTGGTGACACTGAAGCAACGTTGGGATAGGTAGGAGGAGAACCAGGAGAGAGCAGCGTCCCTGATGCCAAGGGAGTGCAGTTTAGTAAGGAGGAGAGGGTGGTCGACTGTGTCGAAGGCCGCGGAGAGGTCAGGGAGCAGGAGGACAGAGTAATGGCCAGTAGCTTTGGCGGTTAGGGAGTAGAGGGCAGCCGACAGTGAGTCGTTTTACATAGTAGTGGCCAGGTCAGGGCATGACAGAGGGAGGATACTGTCATACAGATGGTCAGCTGCTGGGTGGAGATGGGTCAGGTTCAGGTTGCGGAGGTTACGGGTGGTGGTTGGACGCTTTGGGGGGGAGTTAAGGGAGGGGGAGATGGAGAATGTGAGGAGGTAGTGGTCAGAGATGGGGAAGGGGGTGTTAGTGAAGTCATGGGGGGTGCAGAGGTGGGAGAAAACAAGGTCCAGGGTGTTTCCATTGGTGTGGGTGGAGGATTGTGTGTGCTGTGTGAGCACGAAGGAGGAGGTTAGGAGGAGGAGTTGGGAAGTAGCCGGGTTGTTGGCGTTGATGGGGATGTTTAAGACCCCTAGGATGATGGTTGGTAGCTCGGAGGAGAGGAAGAAGGGAAGCCAGGCGGCAAAGTCGTCTAGGAAGAGGGATGCAGAACCAGGAGGCCTATAGATTACCGCAATCCTCAGGGGGTGGGAGAGAAGAGCCCCATGCAGTGGACCTCGAAGGAGGAGAAGGATAGGGAGGGGGGGTTAGGGAGGACCTGGAAGGTGCTCAGCGGTGGCAGGAGCATACTGACCCCACCGCCTCTGCAGCCGCTCGGTCTGGGTGAGTGGGTCCAGACGAGGCCTCCATAAGAGAGTGCTGCAGGGGAGGTGGAGTCAGTGGCTTGGATCCAGGTTTCAGTGACTGCTAGAAGGTTGAGGGAGTGGGACACAAAGAGGTCGTGGATGGCGGTGAGCTTGTTGCAAACCGAACGGGCGTTCAGGAGTGCAACCGAGAGAGGAGGGGTGGATGCGGGGAGGAGGGGGACAGATATGAGGTTGAGGGGGTTGCGGCAGCTGGCGGGAGCAGGGGGGTGCTGAGAGGGGGAGTGGGGAGGTGGGGGTCAGGGTTTGGGGAGATGTCTCCAGCGGTTAGGAGAAGGGTGACGAAGGTGGCATGGGAACGGATGTGCAGGAGCGCGTGGGTCTGTTGGTGGTAACGTGTGGGTCGGCGGGGGAGTGGAGTATCAGGAGGAGGTGGTGAGAGCCATAGAGGGGAGAAGGAAGAAGTGAGGGTGCAATGTAGAGCTGTTTTGGGGGAGTAGGGGGGTAGAGGGAGGCAAGTTTGGGAATGGAGGAGAGAACGAGGAGGAGGAGTGCAGGTGGCATGCTAGGGTGAGTGGAGTGCTGGTTGGGTTGCGGAGGAGGGAGGTTTCAGTCAGGACGTGAGGATGGGGAGAGTCCATTCTGCCATGACGGAGTTCATCAGTGTCCAATCGTAGGAGGGGAGTGAGTGTGGTGGGCAGCTGGGTCTGCAGCTGGCTGGTTGCAGTCTGTGGGTGCTGTAAGGCGGCATCCGTGGGTGTTGTGGCACGGCGTCAGTGGATACAGTGGTTCGGTGACTGGATGAGCCGTGGGGCGCGATGTTTGGAGGTGTTGTGGGCCCGGTGTTAGGGGGTGCTGGAGGCCCCGTGTCGGGAGGTATTGAGGACTCGGCGTCGGGAGATGCTGAGGGCCCGGCGTCGGGAGGTGTTGAGGGCCCGGCATCAGGAGCTGTTGAGGGCCCAGCATCGGGAGGTGTTGAGGGCCTGGCATCAGGAGGAGCTGAAGGCCCAGCTTATCGTCCGCCTACCATCCCCAGAGTGACGGGCAAACAGAGCGAACAAACCAGACTTTGGAGCAATATTTACGGTGCTTCTCTGCCTTTTCTCAGGATGATTGGGCATCTCTACTCCCATTGGCAGAATT